>NC_051272.1:20359306-20611806 GCF_015220745.1 Sebastes umbrosus
CCACACCTTTCATTTTGCTTCTGCCAGCAGATCCTCAGAGGTTTTCTCCAACACTAACTCAGCCCCTCTGTTCAAAGCTGGGGGATTTTGTTTTATTAGCACCTACATGAACACCCTTGATGCTGTTACAAAGGCAATTAAAGACAAATAACCCTGCCTTTCTCCACTCGGGCTCTGAAGACAAAGTCTGTAAATAGAAGGCTGTTAAATTGTAACTGTTCTGCAATATTAAGAAAGGATGTTGAAATACCGGGCAGATATTAAAGAAGCAGGAGCAGCTTGTTCTACCAGCTGTTCATTTGTTTTCTGAATAGCTAGATAGAAAGAACTAGGACCATATTATAACTCTACATACATACAATAATAGTGCCCGGTAATAATTTGTACATGCTGTAACGGTGCTGTGCAATTAATCTAAATATGCACAGGTAATATGCACGGGAATCTATTCACTCAGGTATGTACAGGACGTTTTGCACCTCAGGGCTATCATACGTCTTTGAAAAGGACTGAGTGACACATTCAAGCCATTACCTCTGAGTAGAAGCAAATTGCTCTATGATTGATGCCTGCAGTGATTCTCACAGTTTTTCTCAGTCGCTTTGGCGCCATAAGTGAGTAAAGATTATGATTCTCCAACCACCGTGTTAAGTTCTTTCCTCACAACAGCACATGGACTTCTCATAGCTTTCATGCTTTTTTCATCATGTTCATTGTGTAAATCTTCACAAAAAACTTTTTATAAATGTTTAATACATTTCAGTAATGTGGAATTGCAGTTCTGAAACACTCATTTACACTACAGGGGTGATATTGAGTTTTACTTTATGAACCATACTTCCTGAATTTGAAGCAACCAGAGAGGGATAACTGGCCGCTCATAGATAGATGTCTTTAACTATACCGGTATTGAGGCAAATCCTAACCCAACCACCTCTATTGGAAAGCACTTCAGGTCAACTCCTGTTGTTTTTAAATGTACTGTATAAATAAACCGACTTGACTTGACTTGACTATGGTTTGGTCAGAGGAAAAGGGGGACACACAAGAGTTAGACAGACCCATTAAGGGGATTGCATCATGCCAAAATATTCTGTGTAGAGTAAGAAATAAGGATATCAAGGTTCGATGGCATTCTGTTGCCAGACAGGTCAGGGGCGCTCCTACAAGAGCTCTGAATGAACATGCCTTTGTTTTTATTGAGACATTTGTCTTCTTGTACAGCAATAGTGGAAAAAAAGAGATCCTTAATTAAGCAAACATAGAACAAAGTAGAAATTCTGAATTATTAGCAAAATGTAAGTATCAAAAGTTCTGCTGAAATATTGACCCTTTGACTGATGTGTTATTATATATTATATTATTTTTTTACTGCATCAGTGAGTGAGCAGCATTATTGTTAGCCTGCAAGTTATTTAGTTTATTTTAGTAGTTTCCAGTAGGGGTCAAACCTCTGCCAAAGGCTCACAAGATAAGTCTAAGGGGATTTGTGAGATGTTTTAAAAGATGTTTTTTCTCTTTTTTTTTTTTTTTTACCTCTGTGGACCACCAACTATTTTTATAGTACAATAACAACAGTCTACACTTCTTTGATATAGAGGGACATTTGCAGCCTGTGCATACAACTGATTCAAAATTATAAATAACAACAATCTTCCTCAGTGTAGCCTTACAGCAATTAATCAGAAAAGATGACCACAAAAATGACCGACAATAAACAAAAAGAGCTACTGTACTGCAGCCTCGGCGGGTGCAACAAGGCTAAATAACCTATTTAACAGCAGAATTAAGCATCAACATGGGAGCCAGCACAGAGATATAAACACAATAATATAAACTCCACAGCAGCTACAGCACACACGCACACACATTAAAGCAAAAGCAGAGCATGCACAGGTTGTGCACGTTTCTGATCAGTGAAGTTTGTTGTTGTACTCACCTGTCTGGATGTCATTCTGTCTTGTGCACCGCAACGTCCTCCAAAATCTGATCCAGGTTCAACTTCTCTGCTAGTTAATTCATCCTGATGCTTAATGTAACAAGTCAGCCTTTCTGTCCCGTTGCGCTCCTCTAATCACAGCTACTGTATGACCGGGATCATTGTCACAAACAGCAGGCTGTGCACACCTCACTGATGGTAGAAGTTCCTAGAAGTCACAGCTGGAAGATCCACTTGCATTTAGTAGATTTGTTTCACCTGTGCATCATGGGTGTTTGATTTAGGTCACTGAGCATGTTGGCCGGGTGGTGCTTACGATCAGTGCTTAATTAAGATAGATGTAGGCCTAGATGTAACCTTTTAACCTTGCCTATCCTTACCATTAACCATAATGATCCTTAAATGTATTGCATTGTAGTACATTTAGTTATTTTACATGACAGTTACTGCAAGGACTTACTAGTTACATTGCAGATTCAGATTATGTATACAACATATTTCAAGAAGAAGAAAAAGAAAGAGGACAGGCACTTTATTAATCCCCAAGGGGAAATTCTTTTTTCTCACTCTGTTATTTACACAGTACACACATGCACAAACAGGACCTACATGCATTAATGGAGAGATGTCAGAGCGAGGGGGTTGCCCCTCGTCTGGGGTTTGATGCCTTGCTCGAGGGCACCTCGGCAGTGCCCAAGAGGCAAAGTGGCATCCCTCCAGCGACCAGTTCACACTCAGTACTTGGTCCATGCAGGGACTTGAACCAGCGACCAGCGGGCAGTCCGTATGGACTGAGCTACTGCCGCCCCCAAGTAATAATTTATGATGTATTATTATGGATTAAGCTACCAGGCCATATATGAAGTAGTAGAAATTTGCCCCACCTTTACCAGCTGCAACATTAGAGTGATGTACACTCTATTATTATAATGCATTAATGCATTAGTGATCATAATCCAGTGATACTAAATTATATACATTATTCTGAAAAGGGCCATTCTGCATAATGAGTACTTTTACTTTGGAACTTTAAGTATATATTTGATGATAAAACTTAATTCTACAGAGTATTTCAACACTGTGTTATTGCTACTTTTACTCAAGTCAAATATACTGCCTGTGAATCTAGACTTTTGAAACTAGTTTTCTCTGTAGACCACAAATTTTACGGTCTACCGCTAATCTATATATTACGGTAGAGAGAGAATATACGGTGCGCCGTGGTGTGAGCTCGGGTCCTTACGGTAACGTCCGGCTCCCTGGATTGTTTTGTCCCTCGCGCTGCTCCGGGGTTTGAGAGAGCACGGAGAGATGAGATGAGCTGAGCCTCCTCCACACTATCTACCTACCTAAACCTGCTCAGTCACTGTTATAACGACTAACCTCACTCTCTGAAGCAAACTCTGGACACCTCTCCGCCTCCTGCTGTGAGTTACACACATATCCTGCGCTTTTAAATGTCTTTAATAATGTCTTTAATAATGTCTTTAACTCGAACTCCTGTTGTACTTTAACAGTCCTCGAGCTTCATGTGTTTGAACGTTAACTGTCAACGTCTCTTGGTGAGAGTTAACTAACTGCCAGTTTGAATTCAAGCAGCTGCGCGAGGAGTGGAAGGAAGAGTTTATCGACTATTTCTTGTAAGATATATTTAATTAAATCTGGCTGTTAAGTTGTTTTGTTGTAGCATTAGTTTGTGTTGAAATGTTGGTGACATTTAGAAAAGCTTTGGGGAGGTGAAGTTGAGCGTCAAATGAGCCGTTAAAACGGTTAGTTTTACCTTCGTATCAACGGCAGGTAACGGTTAAGATAAACGGTTATCTTTAGTTGAAAAGGAACGTTGGTTAGTTCCATAACCGTTTTAACGGCTGAGCTGCTGCACCCCACCCAGTCACTGTGAAGTTATTTACCAGCCAAAGGTTAACGTTAAAGGTTCCATGATTATTCACAATGAGACATTTTAAGTAGGTTAACACGTTGATTAAATGTTTTCAAAAGGAGTGTGCTTAATGGGTGAAAGTGGATTAACTGGTGTGGTTTTGGCAGTTGGAGCCAAAATGTCAGTGTTTTAGTGATAGAAAACTGCCCAATTATTAGGGCAGCACTTATGAGTTTATAAGTAAAGTAATGTGACGTTACCAGCTGTGTTTATCACAAGGAAGAGGGGAGACATACACAGTAGTGTGCTGTAATGGTTATATAAAATGGCAAGGAGTTTGTGTCATATTTATACTAGGGCTGTCAATCCATTAAAATATTTAATCGCATGATTGTCCATAGTTAAATGCGATTAAAAGCTAATTAATCACACATTTATTTATATTTATATATATAAAAATGAGCAACCCTCACAGGTACTACATTTAGCATACAAAATATGCTCAAATCATAACATGGCAAACTCAAGCCCAACAGGCACCAACTAGCTGTCAGTGTGCTGACTTGACTATGACTTGCCCCAAAACTGCATGTGATTATAATAAAGAGGGCATGTCTGTAAAGGGAAGACTCGTGAACACCAATAGAACCCATTTCTCACATATTTTCACATTATATGTATCATTTTTTATTCATATGGATTGTCTATGTTGAATTTTCATTATGCTGTTACTCTGTACACACGACATCTATTGCACGTCTATCCATCCTGGAAGGGGGATCCCTCCTCTGTTGCTCTTCCTGAGGTTTCTTCCATTTTTTCCCCTGGATTTTTTGGTTAAGTTTTTCCTCATCCAATGAGAGGGTCGTACTGTAAAGGACAGAGGGTGTTGTATCCTGTACAGATTGTAAAGCCCCCTGAGGCAAATTTGTGATTTTGGGCTATACAAATGAAATTGACTTGACTTGGGTTGACTTCAGGTCAAGGGACCCTTTTGAAAATGGCCATGACTGTTTTTCCTCGCTAAAACTTTGCGTAATTTGGAACGTTATTTAACCTCCTTCGCGACAAGCTAGTGTGACATGGTTGGTACCAATGGATTGCTTAAGTTTTCTTCATATGAAGCCAGTCTCTTCACTCTAGCTTTAAAACTGAGCCTGCTACAACCTCTGAAAGCTCAATTGCGTTAATGCGTTAACTTAGTGGCGTTTAAACATTATTATCGCGTTAACGATGACAGCCCTAATTTATACTTTCCCCTGAAATTGTAATTGAGATTAAGTGCAGTGATCAAATGAGACTGTCTGCAAAAGTAATGAGCTGTTGTTTTTCTTGGGAGAGATAGATCATGCTGTGTAAAAGTTTGCTTAACACCTCACAGGTCAGGCCAGTGTTTGGGTGTGTCAAGACTTGTCCCAAGTGCAGTTCAGCAATGCTGCATTACTGTCATGTTGTCAGTGTTATGAACTGAGCTATATCTCACAGTTTAGCAGTCTGCAGGGAAAGTCTCAATCCTATTTCCTGTGATGATTCTTCATTGGAGGACTGAAATGTAACTTATTCCAACCTCCAACTACTGGGGGTGGGAAAGAAAATCAATTCACCTATGTATCACGATTTTTTTTAAAATATTTTTTTTAATTACAGAATCTATATATTTGCTTCATTTGAGTCTATGCAGAGGTAAAAGGAAGTTACTGCTTTTATTGTTGTAGTCTGAGTAGCGTGACGTCATATCCGTTCAGTATCCGTCACTCGAAACAAACCGTAGCCGGCCGGCCGTAGTGAGCAAGCCCCCAGGAAGTGTGCCGGTCGTCAGTCCGGATTTTTGTAGTGGCCAAACAGCAGTACTGCAACTTCCAGGTCAGTCAGGTGATGCTTTGGGACTAAAAATACTTTTTTCAATAGACTTACATTGGGAAAGAGACGTCTCTATCTCAGTGGATAATTGTTTTTGAGGTGAATCGACTTCCCAGTACAAACACCTTAATAGCCCTTATTTAAAAATTCAGTTTTTTTCAAAGTTGTAAAACGCACAAATAGCTGAATCCAGAGTTATTTCCCTTCTTCCGTTCATGTGAGTGAGACCCAGACCGAGGCTGGAGCGCAAGCCGTGATGACAGTGTGATGTTGGGACCTCGTGACCAAGTCATGTGACCGAGCGAACGCTACTCTGCCAAGATCTGGGTACTTTTCCAGACGGAAGTCGAGCCATTTAGGCTTCATGTGCCACTGAGCAACTCTCATAGGAATGACCGGGGCCCGCCTCAAACGCTGTATCCAGTTATTTTAATACATCCATGGTAGCGAGCAGAAAGCGGCAGATTCGATAGAGCAGAAAACGGCGGAAGGTCGGCATGGATACGACCTGCACCCTCACATTTTAAATCCAAAGTGGTAATCACTACACATACAGTAAAGTATGGAAACACTTTGGGTTTCACACATTGCCAGGAAAAGCCAAGCTAGACATCATGCCTAAAGCTGCATGCTAACTCTGTCATGGACAGGTAATGTTATCGTATTGCGTTAACGTGCGGTCAAGGCAGCCGTCACATGCATCTCTGTGGTCAAATCAGCCAACGCTACAACTGTAGTGCACCCATATGCTGACATTTATGTTAAATGCATTCAAACGGCCCCGATGGAGCTGACCATGGATGTATAAAGAGAACGAAGCTGACGGGAGAGCTAGCACCGCACTTGGCGAAGTTAGCAGAAGTATACACGTGTGACTATGTCCGGTTTGAGTATAAAACATTACATGTCCCTTATAAATTAAAAAGAAAATACCACCAATTTATGAAGGAAATGTCTTTATTCTTTGATTTCAATGATTTATTTTACCTTCAGAATGACACCGCTGCTTTATGCATACTTGTTGTGCATCGACATGCCCACGTTTGTAATGCTTCAAACATTTCAACACACAACAAAAGCTAAACCAGGATGCTGGCTTGGGTCAAACAGAAGCCCATAACATGAGGGATGCGACATGGTGGCTATTATATTCCTTATGTCTTAAAATAAAAAAAATAAAAAAGGTGACATGGAATAAGGAGACAGATGTGGGCTATTATTACCCCTCAGCATGAAGCCTTTTAAATTGCCTATTTGGTTGTTTTCATGAATCAAGCCATATTCCCATGGCAGCAGTCACACAATTTTTCTCTAATCGCCTTTCTGATGAAGAATCAACATGTCATCCAAGCTCTGTGGGCAGGCGGGGGCTTCTAATTGGCCGAAGAAACAGGAAAGATGAGACGGGGCTTCCTTCTCTGTTCTGTTCTCTGTTCTTTGTGCCTATGGTGACCAAGTTTTCAGCTTTGTGGAAAATGTATGAAATTAATGTGGAGTGGGCAACAGAGGATGTCTGTTGAAGACTACTGCGACTGTGCTAATGTAGCTATCATCTCCTTTTTAACCAAAACAAACCATTAGAAATTTTCACTGTTAATGTAGTAGCACTCTACTTTCTTAATGCAGAAGAAGTGGCTCTGGTAATTGGGTCAGATCTGTCCTGATGGTGACCTTTTCAGACTGTTTTCTTTCTCCATGAACGCTTGTGACTGCAGGATATTGTCGCCTCAGCCAACCCTCCAGTTGCAAGTTTTTCTCACTAATTGCTCTCATGCAGAACAACAGCACGGCTCTCTGTGTCACCTAGAGGTGGTACACATTGTCTTACAACTGTCTGGCAAATAGAAGTATTACATTGTGGTATGACCTCCCTATTCAAGGGCAGAGATTCACTGCGGGGGCACTGTTGGTGGAAATAGTAGCACTGTATTTACCACAAAACTGAGTGTAATAATTTCTCTTTGCAAGATTTGAATGTGTCCCTGTGCACCCCACCAGACTGGATAGCGAGTTAACCTGAGCTGTGACTCTAATTGGATACTTCCGTTGGTACACTTCCATGAAGTACACTGTGCACACTACGTGCTTACTTGCATAGTGCCTGAATTTTGACAGGGTAGTGTTGTCTCAAAACTCGCACGCGGCTGTTGTGCACTCACCGGAAGCCCGGTAGATCAGCTGGTGATAGTCAGCCACGGACATCACACCGTATCGGCAGTAATTAAATTCAGACACATAAATTAACCCAATAATGGCTTCTATCGGACTACAGTACAGTGGTACTTAATGAAAAAAGTTTGAAATAGGTTGGCGGTCCCTCCCCTTCAGCTTTGTAGCAAAGATGGTGACCATTGAGGGTGAGAAGCGTCCAGCATTCCACACTCAACGTTTTGACCGTTTTGAGTACAACATCCGGGTACTTGGAGTGCACTGCATTTTAACATACTTTCTAAACTCTGTTTATACTTGCGCGCGACACTGTGGCGCAGGGCTCCGTAGATGGCGCGCACGCTTCGAGCATACACAGAGGTGTTTATGATTGATGCGTTGTTCGTTGCAGTATGCTCCAAAACGCCAGGAGGCGTAGAAATAAAATAGTCTGTGGACAAGCAAGAAGTCAATGAGTATTACCGGAAAGGAAAGTAGGCTGCCTGGCAACAGTAGTAAACACTGACATACCGCTAAACATTGCATTTGTGTACTGTAATTATTACTGTGGTGCAGTGGGCGCATAGTTACAAAAATTCATAGGTGAAAGCCACGATGACATAATTTTCTGGCAAGTGCACCTCGCGCCGGCTTCTCTACGGCGACCATAAACCAGGCTTTACTCTGAACATACTTATGCACTCAAGATAGCAAGTGTAGGTACGGAAGTACGTAAATTGAGAAACAGCACAGGTCTCAATGAAGCTGGGCTGTGAGGATGAAATTATCCTTGGAAAGTTTAGCAGTAGCATAGATGGGTGTCTGTCTCTGTGTAGTTTTTATGAAGAGGCACTGAGGTAGGCAGCATCAGTACAGTACAGCCCTGGGCAGTCCCACAGGTCTTTCACACACTTGTTATGCTGCATGCTGGGTAGCCAAAGCAGATGGTGACCCTTTTTTTATGTTTTAACTCCTCATACAGTCCACCAATTACATAACGAACTGTAAGTATTGTAATTTTAATGGTTATTTTTAGTTTAGCTGTACCGATGTGCATTTGCTGGCCACTGAAAGTGCGAGGGTAGTATTTATTCCGCCTGAGGCACTTGTCCCTGATGGATCAAATACAGTAGCACAAAGTGATTTCTCTCTAAACAGTGGCTGTTAAGGATCTTTGCCTCAAGACTTTGTTTTTTTACTACTATATTTTTGATACTCAGAGAATGGGAGGGTTGTGCATGTTTAATGATCACAGCTATCAATGTGGATCTCTTCTACTCCTTGTTTTTGTAATTGTTGCTTTTAGATGCATTCTTAAAATAGCAGCCCATGTGATTTACCTCAGCAAAACGGTGCTTAGTTATATTTAGTTGCATCTTTCTGCACTGACTTCTGGTCTGTCTCCAGTGACTACTTTGTACCAGTAATATTTTTTCTGCCAATGAGGGTGGCTTTCTTCCTGGTATCTTTGCTTTTAATTTCCTACTGCCTGGCGTGACAGTGAGTCCGCCATAGGCTTCAATAATGAGACTACAGCAGATGTGCCTCTGTTTATTTCCAGTGGACAAGATTGGAAAAGCCAAGACCATATGTTGCTTTTCAGACTCTGCCGTTTATGGCAGTGATAGGCTGCTCAACTCATTGATTACATCTGGGGAAGACAGAAAAGCAATTCCACTGTTGAGTGGTGTCAAAACACTGTGGACACAATTTCTGTGTATATTTGGCAAGTAATTTCCCTCAGGTGTTTCCAGTTTTCCGCATAAACTCAGCAAACTCTAATTTTGGATTCATTATCTTTGATAATCCCTTTACTTCATATCGTGATGTTGTACAACATTCGGTGCTTGTTTGACTTGCTTGCATCCTATTTTGTTTGCTCAAATTATTTCTGTGGGTTTTATGGGACTACTCTGGTCTTTGTAATTTGCTAAAGACATTTTAAAGGAATTCATTTTAAAACATATGTTATAATTTTCAATTGACAGGTAAACTTTTGGGGACCCGCAAGGCATTTGGACGAGTGTAGTAGTGCCAGCAGCAGCAGCATCATCTTCTCTAATTGGGGTTAGGAGCAAACTCCACATAATCTGTATTCAGTAAGTAAAAGTTTTTTGTTTCACTGATTTATAATTGTTTAGTAATTGTTAAGGGTGGGGAAAAAAAATCACCTATGTATCGCAATTTGTTTCTTTTTTCTTTACAATTTTGAAATAATTTTTTTAATGTCAGAATCAATATATTTGCTTCATTTGAGTCTATGCGTAGGTAGAAGGAAGTTCCTGCTTTTATTGTTGTAGTCTCACTAACGTGACATCAAATCCATCCATATCCATCAACCAAAACAAACCGCAGCTGGCTGCAACGAGCCGAAATGCAAAAGTAGAAAACGGCGGAGGGTCCACATTGGTACGACCTGCACCCTCACATTTTAAATCCAAAGTGGTAAACACTACACAAACAGTAAAGTATGGGAACACTTAAGGTTTCACACATTGCCATGAAAAGCAGAGCTAGACATCACGGCTAAAGCTGCATGCTAACTCTGTCATGGACAGCAAATGTTATCGTATTGTGGTAACGTGCGGTCAAGCCAACCGTCGCTCTCATCTCTGTGGTCAAATCGGCCAACGCTACAACAGCAGAGCACCCATATACTGACATTTATGTTAAATGCATTCAAACGGCCCCGATGGAACTGACATTGGATGTATAAAGAGAATGGAACTGGCGGGAGCGCTAGTGACGCACTTGGCAATCTAAGCAGAAGTATACGCATGTGACTACGTCCGGTTTTCAAAATAAGGTATTAACAAAGGGAACTGTATATGCAAAATACATACAGTATATGGAAATAAGATTGATTGGATTATATTCACCAGAAGTATAAAAGATTACATGTTCCTTATAGAGTAAAAAGAAAATACCACTAATTCCTGACAATACCTGACATATTTGACTTAAGGATATCTCAGACTACATACATGCTGAAAATCCAAATTTTTACTGTATTCATTTAGAGATGTTCCAAAGTAAAAGTCAAATTACCATTTTTTCCTATGGTCTAGTGTTAAAAAAGTTGACAAAAATCGCAATAAATCATAATATTGAATCGAAATACTTGTAGATTTGCAATACTTAAAAATTGCAGTACATTTCAAAACGGCACCCAAGTATCGTGATAGTATCGATCGGGAGATAGGTGAATCGTCCCAGCCCTAGTAATTGTTATGTCTGTGGTAAAAGGCCTACAGTCACCCGAAATGAGGACTATACCAGTCTGTGCTCGTCAGCTGTCCAGAGAGCTGGTTGTTTGGGGTCTGTATGTATGTATTCATGCTCACAGTGGAGCATTGTGATTGTTTTTGGCTGCGTGCGTGTGTGTGTGTGTGCTTTGAGTTTTTTAATATGGTTTCACATTTCCCCCTTGCCATTTGGACAAAGTCACATTTCAGTTCTCCTCAGCAGTACTCATACATCATCTCTAACATTTTCAACACATGCACAGTAGCATGTCTGGTTAGCTGACCTCCTGGCAACCTTTTACTGGCAGGACTCAACTCTTAGAGTATGATGAAAGAAAAGGAAATATATTCAGCTGCTAAATTTTAAGAGCTGAGGCGGCTGCTTTATCTCTCCATAGGGTCACCTTATCTCCTCAGAGACATCCCTATGCAGGTTGCTTAATCCCTGTCCTACAGGCTTTCTGTATTTTTCATTCACTCACTGATTCCATTTAAACAGCAGCAATTCATCACTAAACATTTGGTTCCCACTTAACTGGCAACTGTTGCTAGTATACTGCATTATTGATCACTTAACGTGCTGGGTTCATCAAAAGGTTGCTTCACTAAAGTATTTTCTTTGTAATTGTAATAGAAAACTACTGATTTTGGTAATGTCTTATCGTATTGTGAAAATTTGTATTATTTAAGTTATATAGATCAGCAACAAATTATTTTCATTTCCGGTTTATATGTAGATCACTTTCTCGATTAATCGGTTAATCATTTGATCAAGAAAATGTCGGTTAATACGGTTTCAATGTCTGTATCTGTAGAACATGTCACAGACATGAAAAAAAGTAAAGATTTATTTTTAAATCAACACTTCCTGCTTGCATTTCAAAATATAAGCCCTCAAGGTTTTTTTCTGTTGACAGAATACCTTCATTTGTTAACACAAGACCTTTATTCTGAAATATTTACTGGACAGTGTTGTAGAAAATGCAGTGACTTGCACAGCTCCATGAATGAATAAACCGGGTACCGGGTTTTAATTACAGATTATTATTTACAAATGAGCACACACCTCTTAACCTTCTTCTGTCTATAATTAAAAGAAATGACATTTATAATTAAATGAAATGGCCGTTATGAAAGGCAAACTCTATGTAGAAAGAAAGAGCTGGCAGCAGCAGCAGAAACACTGCCAGTGTGGAGGCCCAGTCTGTCCTGGCCGTAAGAAAACAGGCAGACGAGCTGAGGTCCGGGATGTTTGACCTTGAACTGATTATCAAAAGGGTTGCCGATTTATTTTCTATTGAATAACTGGATACTGGATTACCATTTTCAGATGTTTCTAAGACGCAGACAAAAAAACAGCTGTGTTTGTCAGCTGCTACTGGTCCAACTTGGCCCGACCTTTGTTCAACTTTGTGCAGCAATACCTTATAAGGTTTCCCAAAGCATTTTATAATGGAGGAGCCACAAAGGCCTCATATTTAGTGAGAGAGAAGATTGTTTAAACTGTTATTTAGTAATGGCATGGATAATCAGATGAGATAAGTCTGTCTAATTTGTCTGATTCATCTCAGTGTGTGATTAATCAATCACATTACATGACAAACCAATTGGTCACAATCAGGTACTGATGTGTTAGAAAAAAACCTCACTGCTGCAGTGCAGATACGACATCAGGCTGAAGTTGGCTTTTCCACCTCTGCAAACCAATTTCCTGTGGGAAACCCTGCTGTAAGAAATTTGGGATATTGCATGGTCCATCACGTACTATTTTTGTGTTTAGACAATATTGGTTGTTCTAACCTATAGAATGTAGGGCTAATGATTATTCTAAATTAACTGATTTTGTTTTGATTAATTGATTATTTGTTTGGTCTAAAAATGTCAGAAAATGGTGAAAATGTTGATTAAAAAATATTCACATTTAAGAAGCTGGAATCAGGGAATTTTGACTTATTTTCTTTAAAAATTACTCAAACAAATGAATTGATTAACAAAATAGTGGCGGTGAATTTAATAGTTGATCTTTGCAGCTCTAATAGAATGTGCTTGCTGCTCTAAATAAATGTTGATTATGTTATTCTGCATGCTTACTTTTTGGCAATTTTTATGGCAGGCCAAAGCAGACAGTCTGTATAGTTTACATCTTTAGGTCTGGGCATTAAGTCAATATTATATTATATCTGATATGATCATATTTTTTTTGTTGTTTTACAAAATTCTATTGTCCAAATGAGTAATTCTTAGCAATTTTTTAATTAAAAGCTTACAAACTTATTTATTAAAGTTTTTTAGCTTTAGCCGGAATTCCCTTTCTTTTTCTTTTTTATTTAAAATACTAATTTAAATTAGTGAAACATTTTGCTTTATCTACTGCAGCGGAGATAATTAATTACATTGAACATGCATTTTTCATTTTGCTTATATCTGCCATATATGAATAAATATTTGAAAAATATTTGTATCACTACAATGTTTTTCACAGCTATATTGCCCAGCCTTAATAGTGTTTTACATCTGTTGTTTTATTTGGATGACTGTTGGTTCCGACAGGATTTCTGACATTAATGAGGCAGAGAAGTGAGCAACCTCTTGCTATTGAAAAGTTTAATTTTCTTCTAAATAGATTAAAACTATGCAGTCACAAACAGGCTCTGGCCGAGGGAATAAACTGAAGCTAATAAGGCCAGGAGACAAATGCAACCTTTTTCTCCGATTAGATATTTACCTCATCATGCTTGATCATCAGCCCTCCTGTGCAGCCATTGATTTGCCACTGGCTAAGGTTGATTCCCTCATTTGTTTCTGTGTAAACTCAGCTGAGCCCTCATGGCATTTGATGTGCTCGGTAAAAACCTGATTAGCAAGCTGCGTGGGTGTATTCGTATTTACCAAGGGGCGGCTTTGGCATATGTGAAGATGAGTTAACAATATAGAGTGTGACAAATATTAGCAGTAATGGCCCTGTGGTAGAAAACCTTTTTCTGGAGGATAATTGGAAATGTCAAAGTTTTACCTATGGAAAGTGCATGAACACAAACACATTATTCAGCAGCAGTGTTACTGCCATGACTTTTTATTATTTTTTCCCCTCTGTGAGAGTGAAAAGCGATCCAATTAGCTTCAGGACTTCACAGATTGCTGCTGCTGTGGGCTATTGAGCAACGATTTTAGTGACAAGCCGTCTGACCTTTTTCTGGTAGTCTAATATGGCTTAAATGCATTTGATGCTTTTGCCCCAAACGCCTAGACAAACAAAGACTTTACGTAGGCCTGTCTGCCTACTTGCAAAGTGTCTACTACTCCTGCTGAGCTGTATGCCACGTTCAACCTCCTGAACAATCACATAACATTTCCAAGAAGACATGTAATGACTTCTCAAAGGAAATGACTAGAATTGTGTTGTCTGTCACCGGATTATTTTGCACAACACATTGCTGTCCACCAACAAACTAAGACTGCCATTGCTGTGTTACCTGCGCAAGCTGATGTTGAATGGCATTCTGTTAAGAGGTACTTTGCGTTTTTTAAAGAATGCCCTGTATTTTCTGCAGACAAGAGAAAGCTTGAACTTTTTGTGTGGTTGTAACATGCAATGTTCCAAGTATTGATTTTCTGTCACAGATAACCTTTATTATTTGCACTCTGTCTGCTGTGTGGGAGAATGATGGACAAACCAATCATAGAGTCTGAATAGTAACAAGAATGGTATGTGCCTGTGTTGGTATGGGTGCAGCTGTGTGTGTTGCACTGTTTGTGGAAGGTGCTCTGCTTACTGATGGTGGGAATTGATTCAAATGTTTCTGTCATTGCGTCAGAGCCGAGTAACACAGAAACAATGACAGTCTGATGAAATGTTGAAATCAGATTCTTTGTCATAGACAGAGCAATAGCTATAAGCTTGGAGACAAGGATGGTCTCTGATAGAATAGGACTCACTAGAGAATGCATCCTAACCCTGACCTGCGGCAATGAATTATGTTTTTGCATGTGAAAAATAAATGTAACAGCATTATGTTAAATTTAACAGTTTTGTTCCTATGTATGTGTGTGTATGTATGTACTGTATGTATGTGTGTGTTTTGTGGTGAGCAACGATTTGGCCAAAACAGCACACCACACACTAACAGATTCCATTCATGAACAACCATCATGAGCCCTGACTCTCAAACCTGGAAATCTTGCAAAATCTCTCGGGATCAAAAACATGTCTATAGTGTAAACAAACATGGCGGATGACAGGTGAATTAGCGATGTTAAGAAAACAATATGGACGAAGTCATGGAGACACGTTAAATATACAAATTGTTGCCACAAATCAATAAGGTGGTCCTCTATTTGAGAGGACCACCTTATTGATTTGTGGCAACAATTTGGCCATTGTTTTTTCCTAATTGACTGCGTCATCGGCTGTCCAGGATATCCGATTGTAAATATTGAACATGTTTGATACTTGCGATTTGAAATCGGTACAGTCAGGATGGACTTCCGAGCCGATCAGGGGATGTAAAAACTCTTAACATACCTCACACCACAGGAATATCTGGAAAGATAATCTTTAGAACCGTCAAAAAATCAGGGCTTTGCTGAAGATTGTTGGGAGGGGGGAATCGGCACAAACTTTTGCTTGATTCTTGTGAAGTGTGTGCCCGGCATAAGTCATCAATCAATTAGCTACCTATTGAGCTATCTTCAGTCAAAATTAATTGTCTATAATATGTCTGTCTGACTGTCTGCTGTCTGTCTGAACATGATCTAATGCTTGTTTACTTATTATCAAATACTTCCTGATTTACATTTTCTAACTAAAGATTTTATTTAAGTAAGGCTCTAAATTTAGCAATGATTCACTGAGCAGTTTGGCGTATTTTGCTAAAAGATAGGATTCAAACATGTTTATATTCCCCAAACTATGCATGGAAAAATTCAGGTATTGTACAGGTATAGATATCTTTTCCTACAGGTGCGAGTCCTGAGTCAGTAGAGAAAAAAGGCAGCAATGTCTTATCAATTGAGCAAACCACTGTGATGTGCAAAGTAGAGGATCACAAGAAATTAGCAGCACAACACACCTGCTGCAGCAGCTGAGACATAAACATGCAGAAGAAAGGAGAGCAGTATAGTGTTTGTGACAAAATGATGGCCATAAAGCTTTCTTTTTCAGGGTTATTCTGGACCCTTCTGTCTCTGAAGCCATTAAAGTTAATAACAAACTCTATAATATCACAGATGATTTAGTTGACCCATCCAAAGTCATTACTATCTTGGTTGTTTGTGATGTCTGAGGGAGGTAGCACACCCATGATAATTGCTATCCCTTTGTTTTTTATCTTTTCTTTATTGCTCTTGTAGTGTGAGCTGTAAAACAAGGTGATTTGTCACACTGACCAACCGCCAAATTAGATGTCAACATCATCAATCCTTGGCCGTGGTTACGCTTGTCTTTTTGATGCGACTTTTGTGATCGGATGTACCAGATCGGAGCTCAGCTGTGTCCGTATATACTGTATGTGTCCAGTGTCCACACTTGCCACTTCAGTGCGACCTGCCTGATCAGATAGTGATCGGATATATTTCGTGGTCAAAGAAGCGGCTCTAAGATGGTGGATAAACGCATTTCATTTCCTATAAATTCTTCACAATAAATGTCCCCTGCTATTTTTTGCTACTTACTCTTCCTCTCTGTAGTCTAAGTAGACTTGTTTTATTGAAGAACAGCTGCTATCAAAGCTCCGCTAATTTGGTGATAAACACATTTCATTTTCTACAAATTCTTCACAATAAAAGTCCCATGTTATTTTGTTATTTGAAAGTTTTTATTTTGAAGCCGCCAAATCAGGAAATGTTAGGTTTTCATCAGCAGTAACTTAACACGACTCAGACAGCGGGTCTCAGCTGTGCACCTGCAGCCCCAGTTGTTCTCCTCTCTTCCCTTTGCTCTCGCTCGGGAGAAGAACTCCCATGTGGGGGAAGATGAGACCTATGTTTGATAAATTGTCCAGGTTGTGCCCACATGCTGTCCACACCTCACTGAGATCCGAAGTCAATGAGAGCCAGGCCATCTCAGCTTGTGGTCTGGCTGATCCGATCCCAATGGGAGCAAGATCCGATCTCGGAGCATGGAGAATTGACCGTTAATGCGTGGCATGATCTGATGGCAAAAGTCTCATTTAAAAGACAAGTGTAACAACAGCCCTTTGAAATTCAGTCAGTATAACGTAGGTTGAAAATCAGTTGGACATTGCTATAACCATTAAACAAAGAAGTGAACAAAATAACAATTAGGGCCCTATGAAATCTGCTTTACTTTTTTCCAGATTTGGTTTATTTCTTCCCAAATTAGTTGTTTTTTCTTTGTTTTAATTTTTCTGAATTCTGTGTTTTTGGATTTAAGCATATTTTATCATCAGAAAAAGGGTCTTATCATGTGGTGTATTAATACAATTTCAACAATTCATAAGAAAATATTACAAATTTAATGAATATCAATGAATTTGATTTAACACATTATTATTATTATTATTATTTTATCAGTGAAAGTGCTTCAATACAGCTATAAAACAAAACTTTCCATCCTTTTATAAAATAAAATTTATTAGTTAGTGTCAAATTCCTCCGCTTTTTGGATAACTAACAGGTGACCCCTCCCCCAGGTTTCCTCTCAACCCGTGTCTTGCGCTCTCATTGGTTGTAGCTCCCCAACAGTTACCTGCTACATAATGCATTGGCGAGCCTCTCGGTTCACGTCTTTAAGCAGCGAGCCGAGCCAACAACAACGCCAATTTGCCTCTGATGTGGGGCTTTTTTGTTGGGAAGCTTCAAAAACTATTGTCGAGTGAAAAACCAGGGCTAAAGTCTTGAAGTGTGAAATACGCTAGTCATCTGAGTCGGCTTCTTTGACATGAATGTGTGCGTGCGTGTGAGAGCTCGCTCTCGGTGAGACACAGAGCAGAGAAGAGAGGCAGCATGCCCGTAAATTAAACCAAAACATAGCGGCATCGGTTTTTTTCTGTTCAGTTGGCTTAGGTGCTGTAAAAAAAAAGCTTATAACGGCAGAGGAAACTCCCAGTTTTCATAAATTGCATCCACATTTTGGCAAATTCCACGCTTCTGTGTTTTACAGCTGATTCCATTTTTATCATCCGATTCCTGTCAGTGTTTTCCGCATCATGGAAATCATAATGCCCTAAACAGTGTTTGGTGGATCAATAACACTAGTCTAACAAAAACATCTCCCTCTCTCTCTTTTTCTGTGTTTGTATATATGTCATCACTGTAACGTTAGAATGTAAACTACAGGGTTTTCTTCTGAATGCTAATGCTCTGTTATGTATACACAGTCACTTATCATGTAGAGAGTGAGTCCACGTTGTTGCCCAATCTTCTAGTGTGTGACAACAAGATGGAAGTTGTCGTTCTTCGTCTTGTGTGCTTTCTGGGCTAATACTGGAAAAGCTGACCAGCACCGACACACACTAGTGTGGATGTTGTTGGTTGTTACTGTAGAATCCTCTTCTTGGCTCATTGAACTTTATAGGCAATAGAAGTGTGCTTATTGCTGTGCGACCCGCGTACGTGTGTGTGTGCATCCATTACCACCATCGTGCCTGGAATGATGAGCATATGATAACCGGTATACGACAAGTTCTCTTACAAATGTTCAGGAGAGGAAGTGAGATGGCAATGCAAATATTTAATGAAATGAACTACAGGTAATAGATGGCAATATAAATGACTACATGTGGGATATTTTAAGTATATCTTTTTGACCTTTACCTAGCAATTACTTCCACGTGAAGAGATCCTTTAGTGACGCAGATTAAGCCCTCAAATGAGTAGTCTTCGTCATCCAGCAGGGCTGCCTAGCAACCAGGTAATGCTTCAACAAGCAAGACAAGCTGTGCAAGGAGGGAACAAGTGGAAGGCTTGAAATAGTCATACTGTGGCACCTTGAGAATCAGTCGTCTGGGCTATTAACATTGTTTTGTTTATTGTGAAAGTCCTTGGTAACACATATTCATTATTGCATTAATTGAACATTCATTAAGAGAAGGTATTTCTATTCTACTGCTGTTCAGTCGGGGGGCTCCAGGAGGTGGGCAGCCAGAAAGCTGTTTAATTTGCTTTAACACTCACTCTTTGACAGGGGGAGAAGTAATTGTCTGCAGCCCTGTGGGTTTCCCTAGGAGCACAGAAACATGTCTGTTCCACTTTTACAAATTGCAAATTCCCTTTTTAGTTTTTTGGCAACGGTCAACAAGCTCAGAGAAGCAGAAGAATGAAAACAGGAAAGTTAGAGAGATGGCATAAAAAGGTAGTGAGCTTGATAGAGAACCAGCATGGTTTTGCTTACATTGCCTGCTCTAAAAAACTGTGTAGTGCTTGGAGTCATATAGTATTGGAGTATCAATATACATCATACCCTGAGGCCCAGATTTTTGTCATAAACCCAGACCAGATGTGCATTTCCCACCTTCATCTCTCAAATGAAACCTACTGTACACCTCTACAGCCCCAAGGTTTATGTGCAGGGCTTCCTTCATATTGTGTTTCTCTTAATCCTTCTTGAAAAGGGGAGGGAAATGTGCTTTTATCTACAGGGCACAGTGGGTTGTAAGTCTGAAAATCTGCCTGCCAAACTGGAATGATAGTAGTATACAATTTCAAAATGATTGTTAGTTTTAAAACAAACATTTTGATCCTGTTTCTAACCATACCAGCCCCAGGAATCTACAAAACAATAAATGATCTGTTGAGTATGAAACTGAAAAGTGCCTATTTTTGATACCACCATTTATAAACTCCAATCTGCCACCTGCTGTGCAGTGTTTCCCATGAGTTTTATTTTGCACTGTTGGAAGATATTTAGCTCGTTCGCTGACACAAGAAGCACTTTAGAAACACATTTGTAAAGTTGTAGATGTTGAATTATGTTTGATAAAATGCTTCAAGACTTCTTTCCTCTCCTCCTCCTCTCTCCTACCCTTCTATTCTGCATCTTTCCTCTCTCTCGTGTCCTCCTCTCACATCTCTTTCCATACTTTCCTGTCTCACCTGTACTACTGTACCTCCTCCTGTCTAATAATGGAATACATGAACTAAAGTACTTAATTAAGCAACCTATAACAATGAAATCAAATAACTTCTGCTTGGCCTTTTCACATTTCACACCGCCTTGCCTTATTGAACTAACCTCAGCTTCATCATGACCATCATCAGCCTTTCTTTTCCTTACCAACCAGTTTACCAAACTCATCTGAAAATTCTAAAATATATAATTTTACCTACAAGCTAAGTGTACAGAGATTTACAGTGATCACATTTTAGCAAAAATCACAAATGAATAAAATAAATACACAAGTTGAACTATATTTGAATTTCTGCTAGATATTTGATGAACATGTCGAGAAAAGTTTGACATTATTGACAGTTGATAATGTATGAAGTTGGTGGAGATTATTGATGTCCCTAATGTTAGTTAATTGCTGAAGTAGCAAACACTATTAGCTGTTGCCACATTATTTTATTCTAACGTTTATCTATTCTTTTGTTATTATACTGTTTTGACTTGCACCAACATAACCAAAGCAAATTCCTAGTGTATACCCTTTACACCTGGCAATAAACACAATTCTGATTATGATTCTGATAAACAAGTTTAGTTTAGCTAATCAAATGATTACAGAAAACATAGCCTAGTAAAAACTAGCGATGTCACGAGAACCGATACTTCGGTACCAAGTCGATGCCAAAATTCTGAAAACGTGACGGTACTTGTTTTCTACAGTACGTATGCTCTCTGTCGGAGTTTGACTCACGCATACATACACACACAGACACACAACAGCAGCTCCATGCAACAGCGAGACCCAGAGATGCAGACATCCTCTATGTTCGAGAAGAAGATTCACTCTTGGGGGAAAAAACTGAACTGTTTTCTATATTTTGTTGCTTATTGCTAAATCTCTGAAAAGTGGTGTTTTTTTTTTTTATTGAACTCGGGACTCTTTATTTCCGGTGAATGTTATTGGGACTTGCATTCGATTATTTTTCACTTAACTCCCCAGATCCACTTTGTTTGAACCAATCCAACAGCATCCAAACACGTTTCAGGAGAAAACCATGAAGAACTAATGTTATGTTACTGAGCACCAGTTGGATCCAGTTAGTCTGCTGTTAAAATGACGTTACATTTGGTGAAGAGCGCATATGGCTTGTTTAGGACTCGAGACCCGAGTCACAGACTTGACTTACTCGTGACTTGCAAATTAATGACTTGGTCCCACCTCTGGTAGCCTTTACCCAGTGAAATGTCACCATGTCAGTGAATTTAAACTACTGCAATCTGAGGATATATATAGACACATGTACACATTACATGGGATTTATTTTTTATTTTTTATTTTTTTACCATGGTATCGAATACGGTATCGAGAATCGTGGAAATTCACTGGTATTGTTATTGACTACTAGATTTCTGGTATCGTGACATCCCTAGTAAAAACCCACACAATCTAGGCATAGGCCTAATGTTACATTCAACAATAAACCGTGAATTTATTCCGAGATTTACTACTGGCGTTTCTAACCCGGGACTATCCCCTGTACGCGTCATGTTCCCCTTTGTCTCTATGTCTTCTCTGAACTTGTAATAGACAGCGGAGCTTTCGTTTCCGCCAACTGCGCTTTCGAACGACCACTAACAGACTGCCAAACGGTAGCAATGACTGGGGGTGTTCAACCTATAATCCTCACTCGTTCCCAACTCTGGCTGCTTAAAGCAGAGAGAGCCAGTTTATTACGTTTGGGGACATTTTTATATAGCAGCGGCGCTAATCATTTAGCAGCGGCGCAGCGGGGGAAACACTGCTGTGATTTAAAAATGTCACCATTACTGATCATTACCCTTTGCAAACTACTTATTAAACAGCTAC
This sequence comes from Sebastes umbrosus, assembly GCF_015220745.1. NCBI lineage: Eukaryota > Metazoa > Chordata > Actinopteri > Perciformes > Sebastidae > Sebastes > Sebastes umbrosus. The sequence continues at coordinate 20,381,309 of NC_051272.1, forward strand.
TCAGATTGTAGCTACAAAACAACCCCATAACCATAATAATAATGTTGTTATTCTCCCAAGCAAAATTAATTTCACAGCACGTTAAAAGACTCCACTCTGTCTTTTACGCAAGTAATAATTCACCTTAATCCACAAAGTGCAGTAACACAAGCCCTTTTACTGCGATGGTGTGTTGTGTGGTGAAATGCTTAAAAATCTCCTGCAGCAGTCTTAAGGGGAAAATAATTGGGTGCACAGAGTTGTATCCACTAATAACCATTTGTTGTGCGTCATTAAAGTCCTGCCTTGTTAAATCTTTTAATTAGTCTTGGCTAACAGTTACCCTGGACAACAAGTGTTTGACATCTGGAATTTCCGGCTAGGTACCTGTGACTCCACATCATTTAATTTTTTCTGACTTAACTCTACAGAGCTGTACACTCACTTATCAGTTTATTAGGCAAGTAGCCAAAAACTAGTACAGTCTAATACAAAAGTCCTGCCTTAATGAATGTTATAATTTTTCAGTTTTTTGATGACAACTTTTTGAGAGGTTTCAATTCAACTGTATGCTAATTTTAGAGGCTGCAAATTTTGTGTGTTATTACTGACAGGTGTTTCTATTAATTTGTCCATCCCATTTATAACAATGAGTGTAGGCTAAACAAACATCTCTCTATGTAAAGCAATACAGTTCAAAAGCACCACAAACTACAGCCTCTTAAATGACCATATAGGCTGCGTCAGAAATCACAAACTATGCACTACATACCCAATATGTGTACTACTGTTCAACATACTTTTGTAAGAATAAATACAAGTATGTATCTTTTCAGACGCACTTACTGACTGTAATTTAAGTCGTCACTTCCCAAGCGTCTCCAACGTACAAAGACGCGTAACCATGGTAAGCCGTGCCAACCTCATGTCACCAAACGATGATTTGTGAGAATCAAAGTCAGAATTAATTTAAAATATATATTACACCTATATATTACAATGATCATGAAATTTCATTGCTTTTTTCAGCTTTGGCACAATTTAAAAAAAAAAAAAAAAAAAAATGAAAGCCTCTGTGAAAATGTTTTCAAAACTAACCCTAACTGTTAGTCACAGCGTAAGTGTAATTATAATAATTATGTATGAGTAGTAATAATTACTAGTTGGCTGTTTCTCAGTGTCTCACAGTGCAGCAGAGAAAGAGCTTTGTGTCAGCTTTGTTGGTGTGTCCATTTGAAGACAGGACCTCATATTTGTCTTCTTTTCTCCATGTGTGATGGATCCCTACTGAGCTCTGATGGCTTTGCTCCTTGGAGGAGATCATTCACCTCCCAGCTGCGCGGGTACACTAAGTGTCAGCTCTGCTTTACCTCACCATGTCTTTGCTGCTCCTGCGTTGGCTTCACAGCGAGCCTGCCTTGTCAAGATGGCTCCATAGATAGAAACACCAAGCAATCACTGGCAGGCCTCAGTGATTTCATACTGCTAAAGCCCCCCCCCCACCCCTCCTCCCGCCCCCTCAATACCATACCCCACATGGGGCCCTATGTCAGAGATGGTAAAAGCAAACCACCCGTCTATCTTACACAATTAAATTATACATTGTGTTTGCGGGTTAGAGCTGTCAAAACAGTCCCTCACTGTGATTTTTTTTCTGGAAATTACATTTGACTAAGTAAGGGTTGTATTATATTTGGGGGCTGGACTTTTACATATTCACAACATTTAATTGGCTCCTACTGCTCTTACAGAGTGAGCCTGTTACTGGAGAGTGTTACATTATGGGTTGTTGGTAGCCTTAATGTTACTAGGCTGGTGAGTTTCTTTAATTCCATGTACAGTGTGTCTAAAACAATTTAGGTTAAGGTTTCACAATGTTGCTCAAACCAGGCATTGCAAAAATAAAGTATTACAGTCCCTTTTTTTTTCTTCTTGTAATTGATTCATGAATGAGTAGTTGTAGTGCACGGAGGAGGAGGGATGGAGGGCTGCCTCTCCACTGAGACACAGCTGGACCGCTGTTATTTGAACTCATTATCATTATCCACTAACCCGACAGCTGAGTTTATAGGACAATGCTTAAAATTGTTGTTCAGAAATGCACATTAATGATGGATATCTCACCTTATAAGGAGGGTAGTCATGTAGCTTTCAGTTATGATTGATAAGATGATCCCTAGTTAAAGACCTTACCCTAACAGATGTAGTAGTAACATCTCATTACAGTGACAATGACTACTGGGACTACTGGGCTTTGTATGTAATTATAACTCCCAAAGGATCTTCAGTAAAACTCTAGGAACACTTACATAATCACGTTGGAGTAAGTCAGCCAACGAGAGGGTAATTTCCCTTGCTGCAGTGTGATGTAATAACTGAATATTAGGCAGGGAAACTCCAAATCCCAGGAATCATTAGGACTAGTTAATTCCCTGGTAAGTGTCCCCAGATGATTTAACAGGATTAATCTGTTGGACTCAGCACAATAATCCATTGATGGTAGCTGAGGAGCAGTTTTCTCCTCAGACTGACTGCGTGTACAGACTTTCTCTGTGTTGTACAGAGTACATTTTCCAGGGTATGCATTGGTGGCCTGTTCTGACTCAAGATAGGAATTCACTGCCTTCTCCATTGTCCTTTGTTTATCACCAGCTGTCATAAGCACTGCTTTCTGTGTTCATCGGTTTTCTCCGCCCCTTTTGCCACAACTGAACCTCCATTTGTAATTTCCACCACATCAGAGCCAGCATCTGTTGGGTAGGGAAACCATTACTTTAGCTGATTTGAAGAAAATGATCTGGGTTTTAACACCCCTGGTAGGCCGGATACATCTACAGGATCAATCTCTCCACTTACACGACATAATGTGCAGATTACTGTTCCCAGTGTCTTCCCTCGACTGAGCTGTACCAATATCACAGTCAACTGAATGTGTCAAATGTGTGATCACGCAGGCCACATGAAGAGAAAAGACACAATCTCAGACTTGTCATGTGTCAGTAGTTTTGTTGCCCCTGAGGTTCTTGGGTTTTTGTCTCCTGTGTTTTTGTTTCTGATTGTACAATTCATCTAGCAAACACAGGAGGTTGCCACAATATTTTGAACACCTGCAAAATGTAATGTTCATGACAGTATAATTGCAACAAATACTTAGTGTTCATTTTATTTCTGATTGTGTCGGAGGGGTGTTGATTTACTAATTTGATTTATTTAATAGCACATAAAAAAGAACATTAACAAAACAATAAAAATAATACCAGAAAATGGGAATATCTCTTCCACTCTTGCGGGTAGACAAATTAACAAGACAAAACAAAACGCTTACTAATGCACTATACAGTACACACCATGACACACCATCACTAGCTGTGTCAGGATATAACAGCCCAGTTGTCAACACCTTGTATGTAAAGTGTTGTATGCTGTCGGTGTGCTGATTTGGCTGTGACTTGCCCCGGGCTGCATGTGATTGTCGTGGGGTGGACATGTCTGTGGGGGGGAGACTCGTGGGTGCCCGTGGGGCCCATTTTCATTCGTATGTCTTGGGGTCAGAGGTCAAGGGACCCCTTTGAGGGTGGCCATGACAGTTTTTCCTCGCCGGGTTTTGGCGTACGTTTGGAGCGTTGTTTGGCTTCCTTCGCGGGGGGCTAGTGTGGCATTGTTGGCGCCGGTGGATTCTTCGGTATTTTATTGTGTTTTAATCGACTCCTCTTTGGAGCTGTAATGACTTCGGTGAAGCTATGATGAGGTCCATTCGCCCCTCGCAGTCTAAATTGACTGTTAATGCACACCAGCTGCACACAATAACAGCCTTCCATTAGCCCCTTCACACCTTTTGTTGTTTAGGTGAAATGTATAGAAATGTTGTGGAGTTGATTTATACAATAATGACAAAACAGGGTTTTTCCTGGCTCAAAATTAGGCGGAAGTGGTACCTTCCTGTCCCATATTTAATGGCTAAAAAGTAGTTCTCTACATCTCCAGATTCCTCCTCCTGGTTTACAGCTCCAACCTCAGGGGCAGTGGAGGTGGCTTAGTCTATTGCACCAGTAAGACAACACAAACAAACAACTCTTAACACCATTTGGACATCTGTAATCCATAAGGGTCTATGATGCTTGATCTTATTCCTTCAGACCACGGGAGACTGGATCTTCCTGTCCTCAGCTTTAAGTTTTACCGTAAAACAGGTAAAACATTCACTAAGGTCAGTGAATTATTCCCAAGAGACAGACATTTCATTGAGGATGAACTGCTCCCTCATGTTTCTAGAGTCTGTTGAGTAGAGGTGTTGTTTTGTGCGTTATATACTCCTGGCACTATATGATGCTGCTAGAGATCCCAAACATGGTGGTGAGGGGATTTAGAGGCTCATGGGCAATGGTGTCTCAGGTTATTTATGGAAAAGAGGAGACGAGCAAGCTGTACAGTCTGCTTTCTTATTTTGAGTAACACATTTGTTCACAGTTGCCCCTCCGCACCCACACACTGCTTTGTTTAATATGATATAATTATTTATTACAGAATGTCTTTCTTGTCGCTAACCAGACATCTCTCAGGGAGTTCGCACCTTTTCCCACAATATCTTCCTCCTATGCTTAGCAGCTTTTCATTTCCACAGCACATGTTCTGTCACAAAAAGGAACAGAGAGATTATTGTTACTTTTATTGCTGGTACTCAACTCTCAGGTTTCGGTTGGTTCTTCACTGCAGGTGGACTGACCGGCCTCTTCCCCACACACACTGATTGATTCTGTGATCAGACTATGTTCCCTCTCTTTGTTTATCCCACTGGGAGGTAAATGCATTGATATTCTGCAAAGACATGCACAATCACAGAAAGTCAAAGAAACCCTATCTCTTCCGGCTGGATCAATAGCAGGCTTCCCAGCATACATCACTGATACAAATTCATCTTGAGGCCTCCTTGAGGGTATTATACGCATGTCATCGTCACACATGCAATGCTTTTGAGGAATCTGCTGATATACCTTTTTTACACTGTTGCGTGGGTGTGTTCAATTTTAGTCAGGGGGGTTTTTAATTTACCACATCTTTTAAATTCTTACTCGTGCAAGTGCAGGATGTATCTATGCAGACCCTCTACTGTTTTCTATTTTGTGCTTGTTGTTACAATGTGAATCGATTTTTTGCTTTCCCAAGCCTAATAGGAAGTAGAGAGACCACCCGGATGAACAGGATTCTTTGCTCTATAATGTATAGCAACAACCTTACTGAAGTATTGTTGTAGAGTTGCTTTAACATTGCATGAACACTTGTGCTCTCGCTGGGAAAAAACACCTCTTTGTGTATCGGTGTAGAGATATCATGATTTTGTCAATAGGGCTGTAAGCCATGTAAAGCTGTACTGTAATAACAAACCAAACCAGCGTGTTTTCTCGATATATTTTCTGTGAATGTTGAAGTTTTACTCTGGGGTGCCTAAAAATGGACTGCTGCTTTTAAATTCAGCTTCTCCTTATTCATCCGGTCCAGCTCCCTCAATAATTCATTGTTTTACACAACTCGTAGCTTTTTCTCATCTTCACAATTGACCCCGTTTTTATAATCCAGGTGAGACGTGGTTTGGTTCACAACTCAAGTAAATATGTACGTTGCCTTTCTGAAGGAGTGAGATTACATACAGCATAAAGTAGTCCCTCTTGAAGTCTTTCATGCTGACAGGGAGCCACTCATTAGGAAAGCATGTCCTCTCTCCAGTTGAACACAGATCAAAGTCTCTTCATTTAACCTAAAATGGGACCTACGACAGCCAGAAGAACAACAGCGGAGTCACTTGTGGCTCTCAGCAGAGACCTCATCATCAAAGGTGGTTTCAATCGTTAAGGTGCTTTCAATAATTAAGAAGCGATTGGTCCATCAGTTGCTAGGCAACTGCATCAGCATTACGCTGGCAAGTCATGTAGCACTGCTAAGGAGATTCGAATGGAGAGACATGCAATGGCATTTCATGTGTGGGGAGATGTGTGACTTACCAGTGCATGCAGTGAGGTGTGTCTTATTTACCACTTCATCTTAGATTTTGATGCCGGTGGAGCAGATCAACATTCAGGGGGCCACAATGCCATTGCTGAAGCTTTGTATCATTTACAGCAATGTAATGCAATTGCTGCTTTTTCTTTGTGCCTCAGACGAGCACCGTTACGTGGCGATGAAAGCAGAGAGGATAATTTACTTGTTTACCTCTTTGCGAATGGAGAGGTTGTAGAAGTGGTCGCTTTCATTTGCATGAAATGAGGAAGGATTTGAAGGTAGACAGTGGGGCTGAAGAATATATTGTTTTAGCGTTGATATAGTAATGAATGCACATGCAATAATCACATTAAAAAGGATGCATTTAATAAAGCAAACTGGGTAAAGTTTGCTCTGGTGACTTATCTAATAGACAGTCTATTTCATGTGATAATTAACATAATTTAGCCTGAAGCAAATGTCTCATCACAATCCGTCTGAGAGTGCACTGATTCATTGAGCATTAAAAAAACAAGCTCAAGCTGTATTTTGGCATCAAACTTTACATTTAGCGAAGAAGAGGCAAGACGTTTTTTTGCAAATTGAGCTACAAAATTTGAAAACTGCATATTATATATCTGGTTAAAATTGCAAAAGACAATGCAAAAATGCTATCTTATTTTTTCCTGCGAGGTTCAGCCCTTCCACACAGGCCTATCATCAGATTCCCCGTCCCAATTGTGAGAAATAGGTTTGCCTGAAGTTTCCGTTCTTTCTTCCTTCTGTGGTGCCTCTTCTTCTGATAGGTAGAGAAAAGGGAAAGTAGTGCCTCATGCACTGTGTGGGAGTCCAAGAGGAATGTTTGACAACAGAGGCCTGAACACACATGCTGTGTAACCTTCACTGACCGCTCCAAGCCTCTATGTATGTCTGCATGCTGATACAAGAGAATGTTGTTAAGCCCAGTTGTCATACGTATCGCAGACAGAAATGTGCTCAGATTAGCACACTTTCTACCTCCCAACTGTCTGTTCAGGCCAAACACAACAAAGAAGGAAGTGGGGGGTGACGAGAACAAAGTTTTAGGAAGACCTTACAGTGTAATGCTGACTAAGTATCGCTGCATGTTTATTTCATTGTCAATTAAGTTTGTATATATGTAACTTAATTATGTAGCCATGGTGATGTCTTCCAATTGCACAAAGAGAAGCAGCAAATCATCACATTTGAAACACTTGAACCAGCAAGTGCTTAGTAATTTTTACTGATGACTAAATTGATTGATCAGTTTGAAAAATTATGACAAATTAAACAATGAAAATTAACTAATCGACTGATTGTTTCAGCATAAATTCCAATACAACATCCAATAAAAGCCTCAGAAATGAAAGGAGTGTGTTTTGAAGTGGAGTTGTATGAAGTACAGGATGGCAGAAAAACATATTGTAGCCACCTAAACGAAGAACCTGCCTAAAAAAAATCTAGTGTACGTTGTATTTAGAATATTTTTCGAAGATGAACTGAGCTGAAAGTGAAACGTATCAGTAATGTTTTTGTCATCTGAGCCGGCTGGCTTTGGAGAGAGCATAGACAAGTTTCACTTTCAGTTCCGTTCCCCATCGGAAAGAGCTGTCTGACGCCAAGATAAAGCGGTGAAAATATTCTACATATAGCGTCCACTTAAACGGATATTGATTTTTTTTTTCTGCCGCCCATGTCCACAGCACTGTATTGCTTTGCTCCGGTGTCAGCACTTCTGTCTGTTTCTTGATGCTGGGGGCGTCCCGACCGTCATCTACTGTAGATAATACACCTACTATGGATAAGTTCCTCATACAACCCTACTTCAAAACACCCGAACTATCCCTTTAAAATATATTTTGAATCAACACCTCTCTGACTGAGCTATCGCTAAACTGGAATATATCCCACAAAATGTTGTATTGGAGAGCTTTAGCATGTTAGGTGTTCATGATATTTTGTCTACTCCAGCTGTGCAGTTTGGCCTCTGTAAGAAAACCAACAGTGTTTGTTTATATTTACTTGATGCCTACCATGTGGCTCTCACTGTGATGACACACCTACCTAATTGGTGGATGACTGAGCACTTCGTGTTGTTTCCTGGAAGCACTGATTGTTTTTTTCCCCCTTTCCTGGGGACAAAGCTCTCTGTTCGCGGTGGTGTCCCCGTCCTCTAGAGAGTAGTTCAGTGATCCCTCTTGTTTTAATTCTCTAGAGAATTGCCCAGTGGAGTAGCCATAAATTTTGAGGCAGGCCGTCCCATTGCTTGCGTGTGCTCACATGTTTGTTCATGCCTTTTTGCTTCCAGTTGAACCATGGTGGAGGTTGAGTTGATGATGATCTCTCTTGGCTTGACTATTGCTTGTCCCCATTTAATCCACAGGCACTATTCATTAACACCGATCAATAAGACCACACCAGTGTATCACAGTTAGCAGCCAACATAGGCAGAAAAATAAATAACATGTTAATGTTTGTCGTTTACAATTATTTATAGTTCTATGCATTGAACATTAACAAACATATTTTTATATATGTGCATATCATCTGTCACTGTTAATATAAAACACACTGTACATATAGTACATAGATCTTTACATGTAAATACTGTACATAATCATCCAGTTCATGCATATCCATTCAGTATTTATATATTTGCACTCTTTGTATTGTTTACAACTTACAGAACACTTGTATACAGACATTTTTATTTTATTGTTGGTTATTGGTGCTTTTTATATATATATATTTATATCTTTATACACTTATTTTTCCACATACTTGTGTACATAACAGTCCTGTCTATTCCTCACCTTTATTTCCTCACTTATTTCTGTGTAAGTACATTGAGAAAGATGCAAAAAACCTGAGTCAAATACCCTATATGTGCAAAAGTACTTGGCAAATAAATCTGATTCTGAAGAAGTGATTGTCTGAGAGTGTAGATTAGAAATGTTAATTGGTTGATGGTAATAATGGGCTATATTCATTAAACAAATTAAAAAGCCCAGACGTCTACTGTAAATTATAAATACTGGAATACCACTACTACTAAAACAGATGCAGGAATCGCAGCTTTATTGTTAAACCTGCAGTAGGAAGAATATTTTTGGCATAATTGGGGAAAAATTCCATAATAACCTTTCAGCATATTGTAATTCAAGTGTTCTGAGAGAAAACTAGATTTCTGCACCTCCTCATGGCTCTGTTTTCAGGCCTTAAATATTCTAGCCTGTGACGGGAGACTTTGACCGATCACAAGTCATTTCAGAGAGAGAGCGTTCCTATTGGCTGTGCTCCGGCTGGTGGGCGGTGCTTGGTATTTCCTCAACTGATCTCAACATAACTGCCGGGTCACAAACTTTCTTATTTTACAGCTAAACAGTACACTAGAAGATGTTTCTGAAAACATTTGAGGCAAGAAATAGACATTACAGTAACAGATTATTGATTCATATTTGATCAGCGCTGCCTAGTTTGAGCGTTTGGTCGAAGTTCGCAAGTGATTGATAGCTGCTCAGAGACGGCAGACTCCAGCTCTGCTCTGATTGGTTGTTCTCCTCCAGTCTGTGAAATCTTGCAGATGCCATTAGGAGCATCGGAGGCCACAGAGGCACATGATTTTTTTCAGATTACCTGTCTCATACACTACTGTCAGGATATAGTGACCATTTTATAAAACTAACTTTTTTTAATCACATTTGTGCCATTTCTACCCACTGCAGCTTTAATGTTTAAAACATGCAGCAGACTTTCTGAATATAAAGAGTAAGCAGAGTTCTTTTTTCACAAATTCCTTGTTTGTAAAATACATTTTATATTACTTGAAAAACTAATAAAGCTGGCCGGCTTGGCAGCAGTGTAGCTTTAGTCTGTTTTAATCTCAGCAGCATGTGGGGATAAAAATAAGTCCTGCTGAGAGCTTAAAGCAGGAAACTGCTGAACTAAAGAAAGTGAGCGAAATTAGATTGTTGGGACATGGAGTATTAATTTCAAATGAGACATAAATGTATCTGTAGCAAAGGTTAGGGCATATTCCTGTGTAGACAATACAGGCGGATATGGACAGTGTGACCCTCAGTCCTCAGAAAACCCAGCTCCATTTGTGTGTGTGTGTGTGTGTGTGTGTACAGCAGTAGCCTGTGTCACGATCAGATTCATTGGCTCTTTGAAGAGGCACCTGCTTCTGTTGGCCTCCCGGCAGACCTAGAGGACGCCTGGCCTCTGCCTCCAGTCTGACTTATGAGGAAGGTCTTATGGGTTGCGTGTATTATGTTTGCTAGACCCGTGTTATGTAATTGTGTTGTATAAGTCAAGTCCTCAAGGGGATTAATGGTAGATTGGTAGATGCCTCTCGCCGCCTGTGCAGTAGGGAGGTGCCTTCTTCAGAGCGAGGGGTAATAACAGAGGAAAAGCTCCACTTCTCATATAAAATTCATATTTTCATTATTTTCTTTTTTACCATCTTCTCTCCTCGTCTTCCTCTATTCCATTTATTCATTTGTATCTCCCATCCATTCTACCACTCACACAGACACACTGCTTGCCTTCTGAGCTTCTCCAACCGTGTACCTCTCTTTCCACTTCTCTGTCAGGTGTGTGCACCATGGCGACTAAACCTCACCCTCCTCTGATGAAGAAGCACAGCCAGACGGACCTGATAAGCCGCCTGAAGAGCCGGAAAATCCTCGGAGTTGGCGGCGAGGACGATGATGGCGAAGTGCACCGCTCAAAGGTCAGATTAAGTCATATGATTTTTTTTGTATTTACTCAATAGAGTGCTCCAGGGATGACGGATTTCTGTTGGCCAACCAGGAAGTTCGCATCACCTTGGTTCCCTCGACAAAAAGCCTATGGGATTTTTCCTTTTTGGATTATTGCAGAAAATAAGCTCCGTGGCAAGCAAACATTTAGGATACTTACACTTTTTGTTCAGGAAGATAATCTTCACAAATGAACACTACTCTTGTGATTTTTGAAGTGTGAATGCAATCACAAGAAGTAAAAAGCTAGGCTATAAACAAACTGCACCACGGTCGCATGAGCACAAGTATACACAACAAGGCTGTAAAGGCGGACAAGTCGGAGTGATGACGTTTAGTAGTCTCATTTAGCCACTTGTTAGCAACTGCCTTTTTTTTAAGACACATAAAGGCTTCAAATTTCACTAGTGGGGTATTTGTTGATGTATTTTATGTTGTAGAACAAAACGTTAAATCTCTTAAACTTGTGTTAACCTCAGACCTTATTTCTGGCATATACAGTAACTAAAAACCCATTGACTTCCAGACGAGGGAACCGGATGTTCTAAAATCCTAACTTATTTACGGGTTTTAGGATTACTGTAGGATTCCTGTAGCACTCTATATGGGCAGTGATGCAGACAGCAAAGGCAAATAGCCAGCACATTACCACAACAATCAACTTGGTTATAAATGTAAGCACATGTTAAACCGTCATCAGTCAAATGGATAAAATTGCAGCAATGCACAAACAAAAATGGCACTCAACCACAGAGGCATTCATTGACTCTGAGTGGAGCTATGGATTCCTTTTAAAAGCCACAACGGGCTGCTAATTGTGTCATCACTCTCCTAGCGTCCCGTTGTGTGCATTATGCTTCAATGAATCTAGATCACGTAATCCCTTGAGCTCCCGCATCTCCATTGAGATGTGATTGTCTCCCCTGAGAGACTCCCTGCCTCTTGCGTCTCGTGTATCATATTCCTGCCTCGCACGTATTTGCACACTCGTATAGACAATGCACAATGATGTGTATACCAAAACACAACAGCACACTTGCTGGTTCATGCCAGGAGACACAAAAACGTATCTTTATATTAATGCTGCACAGTTGCAGACTGACAATAATGTCTTGTTCCGTTTCAGAGGGCTCAAATATCCAACGATTATTATATTTTTTTATCAGATTGCATTCGAATGAGCAGAGCTGACTGTTCCTCACTGAAATATTAATCAGGCAAGTGGGAGAAGGGAACAGAACAGAAGGGAGCAGGCATACGGTGGTGGCTGATAGCTTGTGATGAGATGTCACCCCCCCTTTTCTCAGCCCTTCTGAGTGTTTGTTTTCTCTCTCAATGTTTTAGCAAGGAGCCTAACCCAGACATCTGTCACTCAGATCCCTCTCACAAGGCGCACTGATGGGGAAAGAGACTCACTTAATGCCTCAACATCCAGGCCAATAGAGATTATTTGATTTGCAAAGGATTAGATACTGGCTGTAATGATTGGATTGTGATCTGGCAACAGTACAGTAACACAACACTTTGGCTAATGTGGGCTATAGTACTTGCTGTTTTGAATATTAGGTTACCCTAATAACTCATAGGCTGTATAAAATATGGACGTAGTCTCTGTGATGTCACCCATAGGTTTATGAAGAGCGTTGTGAAGCTCAGAGTAGGTGGCTCCGTCCGTCGCCATCTTGGCAGTGACGACACAGCCTAAGGCCCGAGCCACACTGGGAACGTCAGCAGCCCGAGGTGGTTGCGGAACTTGTTGTTTTTTATTTTGGCGCCCATGTTAGCAGTTTAGAGCAGCCACACAGCCCACGTGAGCAGCGGTTCGGTTGCGGTTCGGTTGCGGTTCGGTTGCGGCTCGGCTGCGTGTCAGCTGCGTCTGATGTCTCGCCTATTTTTTCCATGTGCCACGCATCATACCAGCAACATTACTACAGTTTCGATGTCACAGACAGTGAAAATTATCTTTTGACACAGACAGAGAAAAAAATAAAGATTTATTTTTTAACTCAACACTTCCTGCTTCTGTTTCTAAATAAAAGCCATCTAGCATTTTTTCTGTGGACAGAATTCCTTAATTTGTTAACGTGAGGCTTTTATTCTGAAATATTTGCAGGAGTGTTTTGGAAAATACAGTGACTTGCAGGGCTCAATGAATTAATAAAGTATTGGCTTTTAATTGGGGATTATTACTATTATTTACAAATGGACACACGTTTCTTCACCTTTTTCTATCTAAAATAAATAAAAATTAATGATGAAATGAAATAGCCATTATGAAAGGCAAAATTTATGTAGAAAGAAATGGCTGGCAGTAGCAGTGCAGCAGCAGAAACGCTGCTGGTGCGGACACAACACGTGTGAAAGACGCAGCAGTTCAGCGGGGCAGCCGCCATGCACTGCTGACGTGCCCAGTCAGGCCCGGGCGTAAATCACGGCTAATCCAAAAATTGGCAAAGAGGTGGATCGTCGGTGGAGCTGAGGCGGGCCTGGGTGACGCAGCCGAGCAGACAGCTAGCAGCTAGCGACCTGGTACAGCACCCACCTGCATTCAGAGTGGCAATGCTATCATTATGACTAAATTTAAGCCTTAATATAATTTAAATGGTTGAATTATATAAAATTCACCCCCGTACAGTTGTCATGAACGGGGAAATTAGCTATAGAGAACAGAACCGTTTTATGTACCAGGCTGTAAACTAAGGCTTTCTGCTTTTTAACATGGGGGTCTATGGGGATTGACTTGCCTTTTGGAGCCAGCCTCAAGTGGCAATTCGAAGAACTGAAGTTTTTGCCACCTCAGTGTTGGTTTCATTTCTCAGCACCAGAGGATGCTTGTGGCATTGGCCCTAATTTAGAAATTAAACGGTTGCTATTACAATGTGCTGCATTGTGCTGTTACTCTTGATTTGTTATATTTATCTTTGCCACAAGTATTTGTGCTAAAGAGACCCACGGGATCTAAGAGAGTTGGTTTGGAAGTTAAACTTTATCTGTGGTCCCTGTAAACAAAGGAGGGAAGTGCCCCTGTGGTTCGCTGACTGTCTCTTCCTGCCTCTTCCTGCCTCTTTTACTGCTTAGAGATAAGAATACTGTTCCTATTACATATACGTCAGTGAGAGAGATAGGCTTTGTATTTGTGCTAGCATATTTGAGTGCGACTGTGCCAAGAAATATTTGCCCTTCGGCCGTTTTAGCTCACTGGTACGCTACGTTAGTGCAACAGTCAAGAACATCCAAACTTGAGCCGAGTCCTTCATAGATAAGACATACCATAATGTTTTGTGTATATTTTTCAAGGCAGAGGATTTCCACTGAGACATAAGACGTGGTGATCACTATCTACTTAATGTGACTGCACAAACTGGCAACATCCTTTAGAAGAGATGCACAATTTTAGTTTGGTCATTAGGAGATTCTGCTACTACTCCTGAATATTTGTCATGCTCTCCGGCTGACAAGTTGCCCTTTGTTTACGGATTGTAGCTGACTGATGACGAGGCCGGACCATAGCAGCTGTGATTAAGCGTCTCTCTCCACAAACAGCATTGTGCATTTCTTCCTTTTTCCTGTTTCTTCCTCTCTCCCTCTTCCTGCTCTATTCCACCTCAAGCCAATCATTTGATGCTCATTTCCTTCTGAGTATTTCTCATGCCAGTCATGAATATTTATGTGTTCCTGTCAAAAACAGCCCCTGAAACCATGGCACAGGAAGGCTGATTCACCTGGTCACGTGATCGCAGCTGGCACAGACGGATGCATGTACAGGCACTTCAGCTGCAGTGCAATGAAAGATGTAATGGGTGTAACTCTTTATCTTAATATTTGTATGAACTTCAAGGGTGTCTTTTCTTAAGGGCTCTGCTCTGATATCAAAGCTGCTGCAGCAGCCACGGGTGAGAGGAAACGTTTAAGAAGCTAAAAAAAAAATCAGTAGCGCAGAGAGTACTTTTTTTCCATTTCATTTATGGCACATTAAATCTTTTCATATCTTCCTCTTCTATTTTTGACATCATAAAATGCTAGTTCTACGAAGCTTAAGAGGCCATTAGTATCACTCGATTTGTGCTTGGAATAAGTAATGTGGATAATAGAAATATGCAAAACAACAACATGATTCACATGTCTTGCAAGTAACTTCTGCAAGTTTGAGGTCTTATTGATATCGTCATAACATATCATATTGTAGACCTTAAACCCAATAAAATCCATGATATTTATCATAACCACTGTTAAGTAATGTTACTTTTAAATGTAGCTTGTTAAATTACAATGTTACTGCCATTAAAAAGTGACTTGTTACATTACAGCGTTACTACTGAGAAAAGATGAAAACCCCTTCGCGATTCCTTGCGCATGTTGGTTATATTATCCAGAGGGCACATAGCCTACTGTAAGCCTACTTCTTTGAATGTATTGACTCTACCATCATTGCAAAGCCTCGTCTACAGTATCTGTAATTCTGCAGGCAGGAATAACAGCTCTTTATTATATGGAGGTAGCCAGCAAATGTTTTTTTCTGTCAGGCACTGTTCCCTCAATGTTACACATCTAGGGATTTTATTACTTACTACTATCAGTAAGATGAAGACTTTACAGTTTATACTGATAGCATTTCCTCCCCCACATAACCAGCTACAAGCTTGGTAATTTCCCTGGGAGTGACAGCCGGAAGCTGTTGCTGTAGCACCGGCATCGTTCACTTCCTCGTTGCAGCTCGCCACCCCCCAGAGTTGTGGAGCTGTGTGTATGCAGGTGCTTCTTCAAATTTGAAGTAAATGGACTGCATTTATATAGCGCCTTTCTAGTCTTCCGACCACTCAAAGCACTTTACACTACATGTCAGCATTCACTCATTCACACATACATTCATACACTGATGGAAGATGCTGCCAACCTGCCCATCAGGCTCTAATCTAAATACTCATTCACACACTGATGGCACAGCCTTCGGAAACAATTTGGGGTTCAGTATCTTGCTGAATTGCAAACTAACGCGTTATGTTACTTGTTCCACAACAAAAAAGTAATCTGAATACACATATACAGTTTCTTTGTAACTGCTCATGACCTGATTTGATGGAGCAACTAGATGGAATACAGTTGTGTTCCTGATGCTGCTGCTCAGTAACACTTAACAGTACATGGTGGGGAATGGTAGAAGGCAAAACCCTTGACTTGATCTTTCTAGTATATGACATGAATAATTTTGTTTTATTCACTCTGACATTTCACAGGAGCATCAAGCATAAAACTACTTTCCAAATGATAGTGGGTTCCCTCTAAACGCCGCTAGCCAGAAAATAATTCATCTTCGCTGCTTTAGTGGTTTTCATGGTTCAGTGTCTCGCTGCAACACAAGAACCGTTTTTGAGGGGAGATATGTTTAATGATGAAGGGAACTCACTGATGTTAGGGGGGAGTGATGAGACCTGAAGGCTTTGGAGGAAGGAATACAACTTCACAGCCAACCAACAATTGTAATTTCTCTGTGGGTTACTGTCTGTTCAGGCTGAACACCAAGTTTATTTTCTCTCTAGCCCTCTTTGTGGTTTATCTGGGGCAGTTTGTTTAGCTCCATGTCCTTTTTTTTATGACTTTACCATTAAAAACTAAATCTGAATTTCTCATTAACATTTCAGAGCATAAAATACAAATAAAATACAAAAAGAAACACAAATCAAATACATATTCTTACATTTATCTGTACCATGATCTTATCTAATTTACAAGCAACCAATTAATTCTGACACATAAAGAGTGTAAAGAGGGCTCATCTGGGTTCCTCCAGTTTCTCATAATAATTTGCTTTCCCACCATTATACTGGTCTGAGTAAAGCCCGTGGCTCCACAGCGACATGTCATTTGTGGATCACTGAGAACATTTAGCGTGGGGCAGAGCTCAAATTGGTGCGGGTAATGTTTTTTATACATTCATGAACCTTCTGCCAGTAGTTCTGAATCATGGGACATTCCCAGAGTAGGTGAAGAAGAGTCCTTTCAGAGCTGCAGCACCTCCGAAAGTCAGCATTATGATTCTTGTCATTTTCAATTTACCTGCTGAATTGTCCAACCAACAGTCTAAAAGATATTCATGGTGACAAAATGCACAAAAGCAGAAAATCTCCCATTTTTCAATAGAAGCTGGAACCAGTAAATGTTTGTCATTTTGTGACAAAATTACTTTTATGATTGTCACACGTGTGGTCGATACATTTTCTGTATATCGACTAATGATTTAATAAACTAATTGTTTCATCACTGCGTCATACAAGCCCTTAGATAGTTGTAGATGAATATTAAGATGCTGGTAATATCAGACTAAACAGAGGATGCTTGCATGCCTCATATTTGTGTTTTTTTTCTGAGGGGTTCACATGAATATATTTATGCCAGAGGTGGAAAAACAATTGCCAGTTATTAGCATTCCAGCATCTTCTAGCATCCGTGATAAGAGATGTTTATCTTAACAGATATTACCAGGGAAACGCTCGGGTGTGTCTCCTCAATATTGCTGCGGGATGTGATTCATTCACTGTGGCATTTCATGAAATATTAACTGTTTTTCTACTCAACAGGAATAAAACATTGCTTTCAATTTGTCAAAAATATTCTCCCACTAAATGCTTTGGGCTTTTAAAAGGTCCTTATTGATGCTCAGCCTCTCTTCTGTTCTATCCACCGTTTTGTGTAATGTGCTTCTTTCCAGTAGCAGTAGGTACAGAGTTGGCAACATGAAACGCACATCCATGGAGGGCACTTTATTCTTGGTTATGTGGTGCTTTGTTGAAGGCTGTCATAATATATATCTGTTAAGATGACATGATTGCTTTTATATTTCCTTACTCACAACTCATTTCCTCTTTCTTTTGTCTCGCCTTGTTCGCTCACAGATCAGTCAGATGCTCGGAAACGAGATGAAGTTTACGGTGCGAGAGCCCGTCGGGCTGAGGTGAGATTTCAACTGCTCACACCAGCTCACAGTTAACACAGCAGACTATGTAAGGTCATCTCTCACTTCCACTGAATTCAACATCTTGTAAACTCTGAGAAAACAAATGCACAACCAGTATTGCTTACAGGAAGGATACAGTACATCATGTAATGTCTCTCTGTTCTCAGGGGGTGGATTCTCATCTCTGCAGTGGGTTTCACAGTTATGGCCGTGATGGTAAGTGTTGCTTAAATCCTCATCACAGTGAAGGAGTTGTTTCACATTCATGACTGAGGGCGCTTTCACAAGCCAACATTAACTCTGTTTTAATTGAAATCTGGTGCAGTTTGTTTGGGCGGTTGTGAACGCAGTAATCATACTCTGGCACTTGCAACAGGTGGTCTTGGACCGCTTCCAAAATGAACCAAAACGCAGGCTGCCTGTGCGGGCATTTGTTGAGATGGACACAGGTAAACGACAGGTTAACATGAGTGGGAGAGGACCGACTTGGACTTCTGCAGAAGTCCGATGTGTGATTGACATCTGGGCTGAAGAGAGCATATAGGATATGCTAAATCAAGTCCACAAAAATAGAGTAAAGTCATTCTGGATAAACTAAAGGAGAAGGGATTTGTGCAAACTGTAGATCAGTGCCAAGTCAAAATTAAAACATTTCGACAGCAATATATTAGGGCTGTCAACATTTTGTATCTGTTAAAGGGAGATTTGTCAAGTATTAAATACTCTTATCAACATAGGAGTGGGTGAATATGTTTGCTTATAATTGTATGTTTTATATTTATTATTAGCAATCACTTAACAACACAAAACAATGAGAGATATTGTCCAGAAGCCCTCACAGGTACTGCATTTACCATTCAAAAATATGCTCAAATCATTACATGAAACTGAAGCCCAACAGGCAACATCAGCTGTCAGTGTGCTGACTTGACTATGACTTGCCCCAAAACTGTCTGTAAAGGAGAGACTCATGGGTACCCATAGAACCCATTTTCATTCACATATCTTGAGGTCAGAGGTCAAGGGACTCCTTTGAAAATGGACATGACAGTTTGGAGCGTTATTTAACCTCCTGCCTTCGTCCAAACGGACTATAGCTTGTGAAAGCGCCATTAAGTCACTACATTTTTATAGTCTCTTTCAGTATAGAGACTTTTGTACAGTTACTGAAGGAGAAAAATCACTCATTGTCAAAAGAGGAGAAATCCTGTTGTGCAGCAGTGAGTTTTTATAGATTTTTTCCCAACTTATCAGTGAGGGACATCTGGAGAAACAGCTCCATCATTGTCGGCTATAGCGGCTAAATGCTCAGTGTCCTCAGTGTTGAGGTCATATACAGTGATTCACAGACAGGGACACTTTGTCAATGCTGCTGCATTTTGGGGCTGTTTGGGGAGAACAGAATGCTGTTGTGTTGATAGACAGAGTTGTGTTGTGCTTTTTGTTTTCCTACACAGGCCCTGGTGTTTCCCAACCAGCTATTTGAGGTTGTTTTCGAGGAGGAGCTCTCCACGACTAGCATCTCCATTCGCCTTTATGGAGGAGCGCTGCTTAGTAAGTCTTCACTCCTATTCATGCATAACAGTGAACATAGCTTCGCATGTGGGAGTACATTCACCGCGCTGACACGCAGCATTTTAATATTTATCTATATCTGTTAACAAAAATGTAATCTGCCCTACTGCACGTGATCTTTTGTGATAATGCATTCATTACAGTTCACACACGCACATTCAGATGACGTACAAAAAAGCTCTCTTCTTGCTGCAAAATCATCCCTTCAGGCTACAAACCAAGGCTGTGTCATTTGATTCAGTTACTGTTCACTGTGAGGACTTGACAGGAGTACAGAGACCAATTCTCCAGAATGCTCACACCAAAAGCTTCCACATGCCTCTGTGGCCTCATATATCAGATCTAAATCCGACGGGAACACAGTGAGGGATGGCAGGACAGTGTATGTACTGTATGAATGTGTGTGTGGGTTGGCCTGGAATTCAAAGGAGGCAGTGTACTATTCTACATTGCTCTTCTGTGCCGCACCATCACCAGGAGACAATCGATGCTCATATATATGCCAGTCAATTCTGGCATTTGCGATTATTTTAATTGTTTCAGTGAGTCAGTCACTCAGTTAGTGATTACAGGTTTGTGATTGCTATGTGAAGAGGCACAGTGTGACTGTGGCAGAGAGGCAGGTAACATACAGGTTGCTCCTTGATAGGAAAGTAAGCAGGGAAATAAAGAAGGGTGAGAGCTAGAGCTGCACGATTATGGCCAAAATGCTAATCACGATTATTTTTGATCAATATTGAGATCACGATTATTTATCGCGATTATTTGTAGATTTTAGGGACAAAATATTTTTATTGTAAATTCACATTTAAATAAACAGAGCGTTAGAATTCTAAATGTTATTATTTTACTTTGTTATTGTCATCTATAGTGGTTCTTTGCAAATATAAATATTATTATTATTTGGAAATAAATTATTGTATTTTTATGGATAGTTTTAATTATATATTAGAAGCTGCTTAGAGGTAGTGTTAAGAAGTTAAACAGGACATAATTCCCTCTCTCTTATCTAAGCGGTATTTTACAAGATTACATTTGAATGCATCAAGATAGCGTTATAATCTACCATCGCCCAATAGTTATTCTACAGAGAGAAGCTGTGATTACTCTCAGCAGCATCATGGGAAGGCATTACCATAATAAGTGTCTGATTAAGTTAGCTGTTCCAAATGTTTTAATGTTGTTTCTCCTCGGCTTATTTTGGACTTGCAGTTATGACAAATTACAGCTTTATGTCTCCTTCACTCACACTGAAGAACTTCCACACCGACGACATGTTGTGTTTGTGTGACGTTACTGACTGTGTGCCGACGTAAAACCGTCATGTGGCGGCAGCACATTTGTGTCTGACGGGCAAAAAATATATAATGTATGAGACCGCTGAAAACCGTCCAGCTTTGGTCGGCTGCTGATTGATTGTGCATCTCTAGCTGTTGGTGTAGGAAGCGCTTGATTTATGCAGCAGTTTTCTATGAGCGGAGCATTTTAAACGTCAATATCGCAGTCGATCACGTTCATTTAATTGTTGGAAGCCAAAATCGTGATCGCGATTAATATTCCATTAATTGTGCTGCCCTAGTGAGAGCAAAGACTTAGCATATATCCAGTAAGTTTTGCGAGGTTGTCACTTTCAGCCAAGTCAGGCCATAACATATGTCAGAACGCCGGCACCGGGGCCTTATATAGACATAGGAGCAGAACATATTTCATCCTCCCTCACAAGACATTTATGGAAATACTAAGGAGAAACCTCATACTGCACTTTTAACACATTGAACGCACATCTTGATGAATCTGAAGAAAAACAAAAATAACCCTCTGGATGATTACTGCGTTGTCTGAGGAGAGAGACTTTAAACACATGGCACTGTGGAGCAACATATTAATGAACCAGCTCTCAGTCTCATAAGGCCAACAAAAGAGGGGCTTCTTTATTATAAATGTCAGCGGGGCTGTGGGGATTAGCGAAGAAAAAGGGTGATGTCTTCCAGGACAAGGAGCGGTAAAGGGGGCGATAGATGGGGTCTCATCTGCCACACAGATGGAAGCTGGCAGGAGGATACAGTCCATCAGCCCTCCCACCTATCTGCCTACCCCTGCTCGTTTCAATCGCCTCACTGGTGTGTGTGGGTGGGTGGGAGTGAAATACAGGAAAATTAACCAGAGGAATCGCAGGGAATGAAATGATCTAGCACAGGCTTTTATCAGAATCAATGAGTCAGAGCATTCAATGGATCATCAATAGGCCACTTATCACCGTGTGCACATTGCATCGCAGATTACAGCTGCGGGTAAATTGTTCTCAGTAGTTTTGTTAGTGGATTTGCTCTTGGACGTGTAGGAGTCTTCTCTCCTGAGCTTCCTCCTTTTTTTTGTTTTCATTCCCATGCCCTTGAACCTATATATTCCTTTTTATCACATCTTTTTCCAGGCCTGGCCCTCATCATGTGGAACGGTCTCTACACAGCAGAGAAGGGTGTCCTCCAGTGGACTCTGCTCAGTGAAGCCTGCTACTTTGCTGTCCAGTTTCTTGGTGATTTAAATTCCTCCAATACATTTTTTCAACAGCTCTGTTTATGTGTTTTTGTCCCTACCTGTTACAATCACGATCTCACTTAGTGACAGAGTTGAGACAAACCATTAGTCAGAATTGATTTTACCAAAGAATATTGTAATTGTGTCGATACTGCCCTCTTGTGTTCAGAGTGTAGAGTCACAGCCTTGCATTATATTAAAGGAGAGGTTCACACAGTTTCAAGTCTCACATGCCTATATGTACATTGAAACAGCTTTTGGTCTCCATCACCATTCCTCCTGTCCATACTGGACTCAAAGAGACCCCTTCCTAAAGCAATTACAATACAAGTGATGGTGGACAAATTTCTTTGTGGTACATACCCTCCAACCCAGCTCTGCAAGGAAACACCATCCAGGGAATTTTATACTAAAATGACTAACTTTGACTAAATTTGTCTAACACAGACTGATAATTGCCGTGACAAATACCTCTTTCAATGTATATATGGGCTTTCAAATATTGTTTTAAGACAAACTTGAAAAAAATATGAACTTATTCATCTTTAAGATCCACTTTCTATAGGTTAAGGGGCTGATCACACCGAGACGCGTCGCTAAAGGCTAAAGACCACTTCAAAAACGCGTGTTTTGCTGGCGATGCATCTCAATGTGCCTTTTTCTTAATAAAAGTCATATCTCAGGTACTAAATATTGTTCTGTGGTTTCAGTGACATCCTTCACCTTACTGGAGATTGGCATCCTACCCTATGGTGCCGTGCTGCTGCTCCTCAGTCGGGTGCTCTTCCTGGTGGTCACCATGGCTTTCTACTACCACCTGGGCCGTAGGGCGAAGAAGATCTGAGCTGACTACTGGTTGACACTTCCAGGGATGGGGACAGCTGAGCACAAATCACAAACAAGGGGTCAGAAGGTTTGGAATAATATTTGATTGGGGCTTGGAGCATTACTGCCCCCTTCCATGGGACCTAGCCTATTGTAACCCCCCAGTATTCAACAGATGAGCACAGCCTCACATTCCAGACTCTACAACCAGGACGAGACACCTCATAGTGAGAGTGAATCACTCTTTCACTGGGCTGTGAGGTCAAGCCCCTCGACACACATTCCTCCCTTGTGCAGTTCTGTTATAAAGAAGGAGCTAGCAGTTTGTAGTGCGTTGCGTCACCTAGTTATAGGATTTAATTTGTACAGTACATCTGACTGTGTTGTTCATGTACAGGCCACATGATTTCCAGATTCAGTATTTTGTGTTATCTAAAGTTGCATCTTGACACCACTTCTTAATCACACTCAAGGATCTCTAATATGCATCCTTTTTGACGCCGTTGATGTTAACTCATACTGTATGTATGCTAAAGTGAAGCCTGAGTATCTGTGCTCTTGCATGCTTCTCTGACAACTCTTTATCGAATGGGGAAAAGCATTAACTGTGCTCAAGATTCAGGTGCAGTCAGATGAGCTAAATGCTGGATGAGTGACAATGAACCTTTTCTTATACAGCTGACAGCTGTCTTAGTCTGCACACTGAGGGAAACTCCTAAAGATCAGTTTTTACTCTCAATCAGATTTAGACTACCCAAAAACAAATGCTGAATTTAACATTTTTCAGGGACAAAGTGATTTTTGTTTTTTTATTCCTTGAGGTATCAGTCAAGAAGTTCTACCAAAGTGAATAGGAGTTGTTTTGTACAGAATATTTACACTGCTGAGATTAATAGTAAATAATATGTAATGTTGAGAAATGTACATGTGACCTGACTCGTAGAAGAGAAGCAGTGTTGTAGTGTGTGCGCTGGTAGGCAGGGCTTTAGCCTGAGTGATCTTACAGACAAGTATTTTAACATCCTGACCTTTACTGTAAAGCTAGCGTCACAAGCCCAGCACGCAGAGCAAACCAACCTGAGCTGGTTCCTCTTCAGTGATGTAGCACAGTTTTTTACAGACACCTTATCTTTAGCCTTAAAACTACTTAAAAAGAACGGTCATCAACACTGCATCCTACTTCTTGTACATATGTATATAAAAGTATTTACTATTACGTGGTGTTCTTGTGAACCGAACAGGGAACGTGTTCAGTATTAGTTAAATGACTTTCAAAGATCAATCTTTCTCTCGGTGTGTCTTATTTTGTGCCTATTTAAGTGGCATTTGTGTTTTTGACGTCATGCATGCAATATAAACCACCAAAAGAAACAGCTCAAATTGTGTAGCAAGCTGCCACCAACTAGAACGCAAAGCTGATAAATAAAGATGGATGCATTAGCTAAATATGGCAAAAAAAGACTAAAATGGAACTTTTAATTTATAAGGCAGTTAAACTAAATGTGCTTTAAAGAGGACCTATTATGCCTTTGGGCTTTTTCCCTTTCCTCTAGTGTGTTATATAGTTTTTTGTGTATGTAAAAGGTGTGCAAAGTTACAAAGCCCACGCCAAAGGGAGTTACTCTCCCCCACTGAAATACTGCTCCTGAACTGCCTGAAACGCCTTGCTTGAAGTCCCACCTTTTCTTCCGTAACGTGGTGATGTCACCAAGTAACACATTTGCATAATACATCAGACCGGCAATACGCCATCCGGTGTTGGCTCGTGTGACCATGCCCCTTTTTGGGGGAAAATAATCCTGTGTCCCTCATAGACGGTAACAGCGTAACTGCTGTCACAGGAGAAAAGCTGTTGCGCAGCGGGGTAACCAAGGCTTTCATACTGAGATCTGAGGCACATACAATACTGTCACTGTCACTGTCAGTGTTGTAAATCAATAAATGATGCTGGTGACAGTGACCAGCATGGATAGCTAACGTTAGCTTGAGTGGGAGGCTGCTGCAATAATACAGTCATACATTAACGTTATAGCAGCATCAGACTGTCGTCTCCAACTAAATCTCAGCCTATAGATCAAACAGTTCAGGCAAGGTCACAAAATAATTATTAGACATGTGTATAAATCAAACATTTGTTTAACAAGAGATGAATGCATACGAATTTGTCAAAATTACAATCCAAACATACGTCAAATGGCATTGAAGTCTATGGGATCTTCGGTTTTCTATCTCCAAAAAGGGGACGCGGCCTTCTTGCGAAGTACCCGTATGTGCCAGTCTGACGTCTACCTGCCTATCAGCTAGTTTGACATACCCTCAAACAGCGGAGCTCACACAAAGCGTTTCCGACAAAGCCATTATGAGAAAAATTAATCGTTTTTTGAATATAAAAGCATGTAAACATGTTCTATTTGATCAAGTGAAAATAAGCACAATAGGTCCTCTTTAAAACAGATATAACTCAACGCTTGACAGTTTTCACCCAGTCGATACGTTCAGTACTTTTTATACCTCCCACTACTTGGCACGCCCTCAGGTACGCGACATCCCAGCTCAGTGTTTTAGAGCCGTGCCAATAATTCGTCAACTCTGATCTCTGCAACTCAAAAAGGCCAGTCAAAAAGAGACTCTAAAAATAGTAAAAGACTCATTTTGACAATTTATTTTGAGTCGAACAAGAAACATACTGTCGGTCTCCTCCAAAGGTGGTCCATATTGTTGCAAATGACCACGTTGAGTCCTGCCCCAGAAGGGAGTGGTCCTGAGGTCGGCGTGATTGTGGGTTTGCAGTTGCGAGTCCAGCGCTGCAGGCAGATGTGCTTGTTACTTGGGTGAGCTTTCAGTTCAGATAGGGAGAACATGAAACATGGGTGAGGTCTCTCGTACTCCTGAAAAGTTGTAATTATACTTTTTTTTCCAGTGTTTAATTAGATGCAGCTCTCCCGAGTGACATTGTGCGCCCCAGCCTACTGCTCTGTCCCGACTAGCATGGTAATTATGGAGTTCAGGAAAAATGTCGTTCCATTTCCGTCGATACTACAGGCCTCAAATCATCAGTCCTGTGAAATGTTCAAAGGTCTGTGCAGCAGGTTATTTTAGGAGAGATGGGCAGTTTCTGGAGGGGAGGGGCAGAATAAGGGAGGCAAAGAAATGTCTCTTTCATCCTCCTGCTTCACTGACGTAAATTAGCCCAAATATTAAAGTGCTAAGTTGAGTCCTTGATGTTTTAAAGGAATGGTTAGGTTGAGCTATTCATTCCCACTCATGTAGATCCAACATATATTGTATTTTTGTGAATAGCATACCAGGTCGAACCGTTTCCAGTTGTAGCATTGTGTTTTTATGTATATATGTGCTATATTGTACCTCAGAAATGAATTGTTATGGATTTCCACTATTTAGTTTGAAATAAAGGACACTACTGTTTATTTTGAAGACTTCAAAAGTGATGTAGTCATCTTTGTTCCTTGTCTTTACTGATAGAAATATATAGGGCTGCGACAAACTGCTATTATTATCCAATAATATGCAGATTATTTCCTCCATTAATCAGTTGCTTGGTCTATAAAATGTCAGAAAATAGTGTGAAAAATCAGTTTCTATGACAATGTATTCCTCTCATTTTAAAGTAAAGGTAACCACTTCAAACATACCGAAATACCTATTGGGAATCATGAGGTTCAGAAAAGCTTTCCACTCAATCAAAACATCCAGTGTAATTCCACTCACGTTCTCCCTGAGTATGATGCCCAGGAGCAAGGGTGCAGAATTTAATTTATAGCCGCAGACATACTGTACATACACTCACTAATTTGATAGCCGGCAGCCTCGAACAGATACTGTAACTTCCAACTACCTGCAGTAACCTTGAAGGGGAAGACACGACAAACCACAAAACAGAACCAACAACTAACATGTCTCAACAAAGAAAACTAGACAGCCATTATGTAACCTCACCCTTTGTTTTCTGTTAGGAAGGTTAAACATGTCATGACATGATTATCTTCTGGTTTGCATAACGATCTTGTCTGTGAAGGTAAATATATCTACCTGGTGTAGCCCTAACCTGCCTAAACCTCCTCCCCAGAGCTCTCTCTCCTTTACACTGGGCAAATGGTGAAAGGGGGGGATTGTGTGGCAAAGGAAATGTGTGTGCGTGTGTGTGTGGTTATGGGTTGTTTATAGGCAAAAAGCTCCCATGTGTCCCTGTGTGTGCATTTTCTCCATACTTTCCATTTAATATATTGAGTAGCAGTTTATTTCTAGGCATGGTGGTAAACAGTAATTTAGAATGGCTTACAATGGATCATTTAAAAGGCAGTCTAAAACAGTTTTGTTGTGTTTTACCTGCAGCAGCTTATTATCAACATACATGTAAAACCAGTTTATCATCATCTGGTATAATTTGCATTATGTTTCGGTAGATGGGTCTGGACAGCCAATAGATGTAAATATTTTCATGATGTTGTGTTTTCTCATGAGCAAAGAATATTTATTTTGTGGTCTAAAAAGCTTTATGTTCTCACAATTACAAAACGCTTTCTCAACATACCCCAAATTGTCTTTATGTGATCATTAAATTAAAGGAAAAGTACAAAAGTACTGGCATCAAAATATACTTAAAGGGCTAAAAGTAAAATCAGAATCAGAATCATCTTTATTTGCCAAGTATATACATACAAGGTATTTAACTCCAGTTTTATGCGTCTCTCTAAATGTACTACACAGAAATAGAAATAATAGCTATGATAAGGAATAGACAGAACTGTTATGTACACTAGTAGTGACAAGATAGGTGTATATATAAATATTATATATAAAAAGCACCAATGATCAACAATAAAATAAGAAGAAAAAAAACACGTCTATGTGTCTGTATATAATAATGGATTCTAACTATAGATGCATTAATGTGTACATCATTTTAATGTTGAAGCTGGTTATGGTGGGGCTAATTTGAACTACTTTATATACTTTATCTGCTAGGTAGCTTGTGAATCCAACAATAAATAGATCAAATTAAAAAGGGATTAACAAAACAATTCCCTACAACATAATTCCTCTGAAATGTAATGGAGTAAATGGCAATTATCATGGAAGTACCTCAAATTGTACTTGAGTAAATGTACTTAGTTACTTTCCACCACTGATATTGAATTTATTGAAAGGATATGATAGCCCCTTGAGATGTAGCATCTCATTTTGGAGGGGGTCCTATTGACACAAATACAAAAACGCATACAGACAAAACAGCATAACAAACATACACTGCAAATACACAGATACAGCTTGCTCACCATCTCCCACCCAGACCCCCAGCCCTCTGCTGTTATACAAGAAACATTTGATACAATGACCACATTTAAATCAATTACATCAGCAGAAAGAACAATTGCAACAGTTTGTCTTCAGTTTGTATGTAGCACAAATAAACTGAGGATCATAAGTACACACAAATTAAAAACATGAACAGGTTGTTTTAAGATGAGAAGATACAGATGTCCTGAAGCAACGGAAAGAGGTAATACATCTCAGAAAAAGAGGAAGATTATTCCAGTCTGATGGAGCTTTGTATTGGAAAGACCTGTGTCCAACTTCTTTGAAAATTCTTGGGACAAAGAAAAAGGGATGTTGCATATGTCTGAGTGAATATGAAGATCTACATGGAACCAAAAACCAAAAATATATGTATATATGATGATAATAATAATAATTTTGTAAAAGCTTGTCTGCAAATTGTTGCACTCAGTCAGTTATAAGAAAATGCACCTGTGTGACCTTTAAAACCGTCCGGTGCAGTGTAGTTTGTCTTGGCCGGGCAGGAGAGGGTTAATAACCACGTCTGTCTGTCTCTACGTAGGGGTGTGAACACTTTCCCACACACACACACACACAGTAGTGTTGTTTCTCACCAGAGACAGTTCAGTCCCCCAGCGAGCAGGACAGAAGACGGTCGACCCATCAGAACAACTGTTACCACCTACAGGAGAACAAGTCAACGTAAGTGTTTTACGTTATTCATGTTTAACGTTGCGTATGTAACGTTAGGTTAGTTTAAGTGATAAAAGAGCACGCGAATCGTTGTTAGTCAGTTAGCCGCCGTCTCCTTTTGCCTTTAGAAAACTTGTGAAAAGTGTCTTAAGTTACTAAACTAACAGAAAGATAACTAACATGTTAACGGCAGTTTGCTTTAACAGTGATGGCTGAATGAAGAGACGTTAGTTTACTGTTGACGTTAACGTCAAAGTTACGCTAACGTTCTAGAACGTTGGTTAAAAGTCCACCGAACTGATTTGGTTACATTTAATAACATTCTATAAAGTTAAAGTTTCCCTTTAATAAATAAACAAAATGGCGCGCTCAGTTCTACTTGTAAAAGTGTTACATTTGAGGTCTGTGAAAGAAGGACTAATTTATAAAAGTATGTATGTGTATGTTACTGTAGCAACCTGCCGCTGCCACGGTCACGTCTCAACGTTTTTGAATGTGTATGCAGTTAACGTCATTTACAATCTGTGAACACCGGTGTAACGGCTCAAATATGTTGTGAGGTATTAATATTCTGAGTTTTGAGTTATTTCTATGCTGTGTGTTGGTCTTTAAAGAATCTCATAAGTAAACCGCTGACGTTAAAGCAGGTGGTCAAGTGGTCCCAAAGGTGAAGGACCTCCCTCACGGGGACACTTACCAGAAATAAGTTTATTCAAGTGTGCTATTTGTATACTTCTCTAAGAGAGTATACTTTAAGTTTACTTTGTATGTTCTTATCATAGAGATACTTAACAAAAGTATACTACTTGGCTCATGCTGACAAGTATACAGAAAAGTATAAGTATACTTGTACTTAATATATTGATACTAAGAAAATTATAAGTTAGTATACTTGTATAAAAACTATTAAACTAGTAGTTTCCTGAATATAGGCTACTTTGAAGTGCACTTTCATAAACTATACAGTTGGCTACAAGTATATAGTATTCTTCTTTTAAACTTAAAAAAAGAGAGTATACTTTAAGTTTACTTTTTATGTACTTATCAGAGATACTTAACAAAAGTATACTACTTGGCTCATACTGACAAGTATACAGAAAAGTCTAAGTATCCTTGTCTTATACTTGTACTTAATATATTGATACTAAGAAAATTATAAGTTAGTATACTTGTAGTATAAAAACTATTAAACTAGTAGTTTACTGAATATAGGCTACTTTAAAGTGCACTACTAAAAACTATACAGTGGGCTACAAGTATATACAAGCATACTTGCACTATAAAAACTATTAAACTAGTAGTTTACTGAGAGTATACTTTAAAGTGCACTTTCACACTAAAAAGTGTGCTACCAGTATAAAACTAGTAAACGCAGTACAATACTTACACTTAAAGTATACTTTTATAAACTAAAAAGTGGGCCAATTTAAAACCAAGAAGTATTGAAGCTGTACGCCTATAAGTATACTACTAGTACATTGATATTAGTATACTTACTACATAAAGTATACTTGGGAAATATATACTTGAACTTTACTTAAGTGTACTTCATTAAAATAAACTTGAAGTATACTGCTTTTTTTGTAAGGGGAAATAGTGAAAAGTCTTATCCCACTTAGAGACTGCACAGTGGGTCAGGATAACTCCTCATCACAGGGTCAGGTGTCTCAACTTTGATAGACATTTTTGTCCCTATGTGATGGAGCCATCACCTTTGATAAAGTGTATTGTAAAAATATTGTATGCTAAAACCGCGTGAAAATAAGCCCTAAACCCCCTATGTTGGATGAGGTTTGATGCACAAGAAATGTACAACTATTCTGTGACATTAGTTTTCTGCATTATTTTACAAAGCTGTCAGAGAGGATAGGGACACAAACTTGTTTTTGTTAGGATTTGTATGTGTATAAGAAGTCTTAGCAGGAAAAAGTTTGTGAGCAGTACGGAGGCATTTATTTGGCAAAACTGAAGAGAAGCATTGAGTAAGATGCCTTATGCGAGGCAACATCCAGTTGCAACAGTGCTCTTGCAGCCCTCTTGCATTAGGTGCAAGCTTTTTAGCAATATTGTGGTTTTTGCAAGCAGAAATTCGTATCTGAGCAGGCACACCTACTGTAGTGGAGCAAGCAAAATTCATTCTCAACTCCAAGTTACTGTCTGCTCTCACAACAACTTAAGTTTCATTTAGTTTTACTGCAGAAATTAAAAGTGGATTCATCATTATTCAGTGACAGAATTTGAAATTAGTTTGCTTTTGGGATTTGGCCACCATCAACATTCAGCTAGCCATGTATTTGGCTGCTGTGTGTCATGTTTACAAACTACAGTATACCACTTTAAAGTCTTTTACAGCTCATATACCCACATGATGTATCTTGAAAAGCCACAGTGGAGCAGAGGTGAGTTGTTTGATGCTGTGTAGGACACCGCAGCCTCAGGCTGAAGCCTCATATTTCTGGTTCCATTGCAGCTGCTTTATTGGGCTTTAGGAGGTTAATAAAGTTGTATTGGCAACACTTTTGAAGCTGGTTGTGACAGAAACACTGTTTTTCACCAAACCACATCCTTTTCTTCTTTCTGTTTTATATCATAAAATACTCTAAGCTCTGTTTGATCTTGTCGCCAGAGATGCTTCATCGTTTCCACTGGATGGTGGGACGGTACCTGGCACTGAACCGCTGTGGGGGATTTCACCCCTTTATGTCATGAGTCCCATCGATACTAAATAGGAAATCCCCTCCATCCCACAGAATTTGTTAAGGCTTATCAACCGATGAAGCAACTCAACTGATGAAACATAGTCTAGACTACATGACCCAGATGAATGAAAACCTTTACAGACATAAACAATATTTTGATAGTAAAAATGATCATTACTAGCAGGCCTAGTCTTCACCCTCGCAAGCTGCAATATTACACACAAAACTTAACTTGCACCAGTAACTGCCTCTAGAAATATATATGTGCTGAAGCTGTTTCCTCTTACTCAAACATTAAAAAAAAATCAGTTAAGTCACCAAAATGCCACTGAGATAATGAGCAACATCCTGTCTGTACAGAGGGACAAACAACCTGGTTGCACATGTTGAAGCAGGATTCTGGCATGGTATTAAGGGCTTTAGCAGCAGGCAAGTTCATGCCAGCGTGATGTTGGCCTCACAGATGTGTAAATGGGTCATATATGAATATAATAGGAGGAGAAGGTAGATGGAGGTTGGCACATCGCCTTGCTTTTTGTGTACAACAGGGATGTAGTTGATCCATGCTGGGTCCATTACTGACACAGTCGATGCCATCTGCCACTAATGCTGCCTTCATAATCATCTCTGTACCCCATGCTTGTGTGCTGGCTTTTTAATAAACTCCAATTTCAATTTAGTGCACCCCAAACACTGTTCGATGGTGATCAAACCACATGGAGGAAAATGGCTGTAAGAGGTCACAGAGTTTGGAGAGTTCAGGTGACTCATTTGCAGCTTTCTTAGAGAGAGTCATTTCTTTTCTGCACATGGTTTTTGCACCATAAGTGTGAGCTTTAGGAGTTTCACACAATAGTCAGCTATCAAAACCACTAGTCGACACTGTGCATCGTTGTAGACTAATAGTTCATCTGTGGTTTTAGCACGGTGCAGTCATATAACAGTGGCAATACATCTACATCACAGCAGATATGCAGCTGGGGTAGTTTTTGTTGTCATGCGTGAATTTAACACTGTTGGGGCACTAAAGCAGCAGACATGCAGCAAGAGGCAGAAAGAAACATGGCTATACATCCCAATGCTTGACTATGATCGACAGTATGGCACTGACCAAAGGTGGATATAACTTAAGTTGTTGTTGAACAATTTGTTTGACTAATCACTTTCTATATTATGCCATGTTAAATAAACAGAACTTAAGGTATTTATTTCAGTCCAAAATGGTGTAAGCGTAGCTTTGCTGCTGGGCGCTGATGTTGCAATGTAACCAAATATTAACTTTCACTTCTTGGCAATATACGTTTTTTGACTGCACTCAAACAATTTCTCCAGCTCAGACAAGCCTGCTGGGGGTTTAGTTCAATCAGATCGCCGCTCATCGGTAAACAGCCTCTCAGAGCCAATCGAGGACTGTGCTATTTCACCTACCTCTAGGTGGGTCCCGCCTACATTAGTTAACCCTTTACTGGTTGTATTTGAGATTTGAATAATATCTATCTCCAGTGATTAATCGAGTAGTCGACTACTTTTTGGGAGTAATTGATGACTACTAAAATGCAGCAGTCGTGAATGCCCTACTTGAGCTTAATAGTCTTTTTCTGCTGTCCCATTTCAGACAAAGAAACTACATTGTCTTTCATTATGAATAGCTGTTATACTGCTGTTTCTTGGAATTGCTGTTTGGCTCTCCTTTGAATTTCCATCGCACTTTCCAGTCCTTATTTTTTTACCTTGGAACAGATTTGTCATTCACTTTCAGGGAGTCCAGTGTGATTGGGTTTGTCTAGGTAGGCTCAGCAAAAATAAACCTATAAAATGGGCTCACAGTTGTTTGCAGGATCTGCTCAATGTGTGAGCTTGCATGGACATTCTGCAAAAGAGTTGATTTATGATTTGGTTTGGTTTGGTTTGGCTTTGCTGCTAACCTCAATATGTTCAGTTGGCTGCTTCAGAATGAATTGGGCTGGTCCTGTTAGCCTATTTAATTTGTTGTTTGAAAAATATACTAAGTAGCATTGAGGCATTGTTGGGGATTGTTTTCAGATGGACGGGGCTCAGTCAACAAACAATGGTTGTCATAACTAAGCCTTTTTTAATCTGCACTGCTGCTCACCATCTAGACATAAAGACCAGCAATCTCCTTTAAGGATTATCTACTTTGCAGGGGTATCTGCTTTGGGATTTGTGCTGTGTTTAGTTTTGTAAACATGAATTGTGTTGGCCATGCCCATGTTTGTATTTGGTTACTCTAAATAACTAGTGCTCTTGTGATGGTTCAGCAGCTCAAATTGTATTACTTGGTGAATCCTAACTTTCAGTGTTTTATTCAACCAGCTGAGCCATGAATCTAATTGGGAAGATTATATTAGATGAAGAATTTTGTAAGAAGGAAAAACATAAAACATAAAATAAACACAGTAGTTTTAGAAAAACATTAGGAAGTAAACAGTATGGAAACATTTTTAGATGGGTGTTAAATACCATTTCATATTTAAATTAGGCGAGAGATGGCAGTGTGGATACTATTGCTTCCCCTGTCACTTGTATGCATAGATAGAAACACCACTAACCGATTGAAGGGGAAGATACAGTAAAAGTCAGAGAGATGTCAGTAAAGTTAAAACGCTCAAAGGAAACACAAAAGTAATTTAACTGGTAATTAAGGCTGTCAATCGATTAAAATATTTAATTGCGATTAATCGCATGATTGTCCATAGTTAATCGCGATTAATCGCAAATTAATTACTTTCTTTATCTGTTCAAAATGTACCATAAAGGGAGATTTGTCAAGTATATAATACTGTTATCAACATGGGAGTGGGCAAATATGCTTTATACAAATGTATGTATATATTTATTATTGGAAATCAATTAACAACACAAAACAATGACAAATATAGTCCAGAAACCCTCACAGGTACTGCATTTAGCATAAATATATATTATATTGAATATGCTCAAATCATAACATGGCCAACTCAAACCCAACAGGCAACAACAGCTGTCAGTGTGTCAGTGTGTCAGTGTGTCAGTGTGCTGACTTGACTATGACTTGCCCCAAACTGGGCATGTCTGTAAAGGGGAAACTCATGGGTCAGAGGTCAAGGGACCCCTGTGAAAATGTCCGTGCCAGTTTTTTCTGGCCAAAATTTAGCGCAGTTTGGAGCATTATTTAGCCTCCTTCACGACAAGCTGGTATGACAGGGTTGGTACCAATGAATTCCTTAGGTTTTCTAGTTTCATATGATGCTTCTCTCTAGCTTTAAAACTGAGCCCACTACAACCAAAAAATAGCAAGTTGCGTTAATGTGTTAAGAAATTAGTGGCGTTACAACAAATTTACGTTAACATGTTATAATAATATAATAATATGGTAACATAACATATTAGAAGAAAGTAATATTTTCAGTCAAAAACAAAACAGTGCAAAATATGGGGACATTTCTAAAGGATTTTAAGTAACTGTATCCTTTTATATTCAGAAATAATACACAACTAACATCAGGTAATTGTTTTTTGCTTCCAAAATCCAAAACACACTATTATAGGCTCAGGCATTGGGAGGAACCTACAGTTTTGATGTAAAAGAGACAGGGAGAAGAGAGCAGCTTGTCATCTGATACACGGGGAGTTGTCTCTCTGGGATATTTTCAGACTCCTCAAATAACCACAATGGCCGGTTATATTTTCGGTGTTCCCAGCGAAGGAAAAGGGCTGGTTGTGGTAAATATTTTCTTTGACTCACGGAGCCCAGGCTGAATCATGTTGCAAGAGGGATTCATACTGTGCAGTATGTGTGGTGCTGGTCTGGCCTACAGGTGTTTCCTCAAAGGAAAATGTTACTCACAGAAAAGTCACTGAATGCAGTCATACAGTATGTGTAGGCTGTATACATGGGATGAGTGAGAGGTAGACTGATAGTAAAACAATGCAGACGTCAGTGTAACATGCTCAAACTCAAAATGTCACACAGCTACAGTTCTGAGCTTGTTTTGAGAGTCTGATTCACAACATTACTGTGTTGTTGGTTGTCGTTGTATGACATCAGCCAGACCTATTATTCAAATGGCTGGATACGGTTTTATTATAGGCTACTCTTGTTGTACATTTTGCTCGATATAGTTCATGAAATCAATTATAAATCACTGTTTCTCAACCAAGCTTGTTACTGCTAGTAAACACAGTCGTAGATTGGCCTGGTTCCCTTTTGCTTGTGATGACAATAGCATGTCCAACCACATGCTGTCATGGTCTCCACACAGTCATCATGACTTCACCGCTCGCCACTTTGTGGTGGTCTTTCCTCCAATCTGTCTCACCAGGGTAGTTCCTCTTGTTTGTCAAGAATTAAACTATATATTCGTTAACAAATTTGCTTTCAAAAGCAATACTACGCTGTCGTAAAACCCAGTATTTCAAAGACAACGGGCCAATTGTTTTCCTATAAAACTAGCTGGGCTGTTTAAGACTGGAGAAACGTGGCTGTTGAAAATGAATTAGGCTGGAAGTTGTTGCTTTGAAGATTAAAGCTGTGTTTAATCGGGAACCCAACTGTGCAGATTTTCCTGTGTCCTTGTTTTTGTGGCATGCAAGGCTATCTCAAGGCAAGGCGTCTTTGTTTTGTTGTTGTATCTTTTCTCCATCTTGTGATTGTCTTCTCTTTTTATCTCACACGCCCACACTTGACTGCGATATTACCCTCTGATGTTTAATTTAAACAATAAATTCTGTTTATTTCTGTCTTCCAGAAGCGCAGCCATGGGGAAAGGATGCATCACAGTCACCAAGTACTTTCTATTCCTCTTCAACCTCCTCTTCTTTGTAAGTAATCGCATTTCTTCATCACTGCTTTGTGGCAGTGCTGCAATAACTGCAATGCAATGCATAGCATGCGCCGTCAGAATCATGTCACATGACTTCCGCTTTGTCAGTAGCTTTATTTACCTAAGATAGAAAGATAGGTACAGTATGCTGCTTCAGCTGAATCAGGCACTCGTGACGCATTGGGATGCCTTTCAGCAGTAGTTTTTATTTGAATAAGAGTCCTTATTCAAATAGCACCAGAGATTAGTGGAGATGCATAGGGAAATGTCGCTGCAGCTCTGCCTGGAGCGAGAGACTTCACAGAGCGCCTCAGCACAGCCAGGTCTAAACAACAGCAGATGGTTTCTGTTTGATTCCTCCTCTCTCACACCGGCCACAACGTGAAGTCCAGGGGTTGATAAAACCCCAGACTCCTAAAACTGACTCTGCGAGGATGTCCAGACCTTTCCAATGAGACTGCGGCTGTAAACCTGACGCAGACCTTTTGATGTGAACTAGTGTCTAATAGGAAGCGTGTGTGTTTGTGTCAGTGTTTGTCCATGTGGACGGATTAGACTAATGGAGGCTAGGGGAAGCCAGGAAGTGGTGGGCTAATGATGGCTGCCGGGAGCTCAACAGTATCTTGAAATGAACAGCTCTTAACCAGGACTCTAATGACTGCTGTGGGGTCTGGGAGGAGGAGGGGAGCTGGTGAATCAACAGAGCCTCTCATTTATGGATTTTGCCCCCACTACAGTGCCCCACAACTTCTAAACAAGGGCCCTCTTAATTACATAGAAGTTCTGAGCTTCATTTCCTCATTACAAGGATATATAAGGTAAAACTGATTATTTTCAGACGCCAGAGACAAAGTGTTTCAGTATAGAAGTGATGATTGTTCTCATTTCTGATTGTCTTGACCCCTTTATCCTTACTTAACACTGTTGCTGTTCTGAATAGGATATGGGTGACTGAGTGTGACTGGTAGATTTGTGGCTGGCTGGCTGTTAATTGTGAGGAAAAACCAGCAAAGTGGGTCTCTTGATCCTCTCCACATCCTCTTTCTCTCTGCACATTGCTGTGAGAGAAAGAGACGAGCAGAAAGAGAGACAGAGTGAAGAGTTGGGATCTGATTAATTCCAGATGTGACAGACTGAGGACGTATAAATAAGGCCCTCTCTGTTTTAAGACACACCAGCACAGATGCTGTGTTTTACTCACATGAGATTTGGTTCCTGATTCTTTTCTGTTTCTCCTCTGCAGATCTTCGGAGCAGTGATCATGGGTTTTGGCCTGTGGGTCCTCTTTGATAACCAGAGCTTCATTGCTGTTCTACGTAAGTGTTGCAACACTCCCACACACACACACGCAGTCCCTGATGCCACGTCCTTAAGTGATTAAAAAAAACTCACATGAGCACTTTTGACCCATGTCAGTTCTGCTGGTCAGAACACAGTAGAATTGGAAATAGAGATTGGAGAGTGTGCCTGTCAAATCCTAAAACTTCTGGCCTACTTCGCAAAGCTTAAGTGGATTTTATCCAATAGGAATCATTACCAAGTAACCACGAAGGGATTTTCACAACAAACTAAAAATGTGACTCACAGATGAAGCTTTATGACTTCCTCAAGCTTCCCTGTAGACTCACACTGATAGACACATCTGTTGAGATCCAGGGGAGTAGGTTAGTCAGGGGAGGTGACAGGCTCACAATTACCAAGGCATACCAAGTTGTTTTATCTTATGACAGTAAATAGCAGCTTTATTTGCCCCACAGTTTCCACACAGAGCTGTACTTTGAACTTGCCGCTTCTCTCGCCTCCCCAGACGGCAGAGGTGCAAAGATAAAATCTCCCACCTTCACAGATGTTGTCACAGATGTATTTGTAGACGCTGCATAGTGAAAAAAAAAAAACTCCGAATTGCATTCTCCTAAGAGGGAAAGTTATCCGCTTTGTCATAGACAACAATATGTCTAACTTAGGTTATCTACTGCGAAGACACCAGAGGAAGCATAATGAAACCCAGCTCCAGCTGAAAAGAGCAAGGAACCACGGATGGAAACTCTTAGTTGCCATAAATCTCGTTATAAATGCTTTCAGTGTGTTCATCCCGGATGGAACATTGCCGAAGGCAGCGTCGAGGTTTTCTCCCAACGTCAATCTATAAAGAAGAATTCTTTCAATTTATTATCTGGCAACTTAATATGTGTTGGAAGTCAAGCAAAATGAAACTGGGATACCCCTTTCCTATAGGAGATATGATGCGGATCGCAAAGCTACAGAACATGGTGACGAGTGTTAACCCATTCAGAACAACCTCAGATGTGGTTGTAGCCTGTCCACTGTGCCAGTCTGAAAGAGATTTACTGCTTTTATACTGACAACATTTGTCCAAGAGTGAATAACTTTTCTCGAGCTGCAACCGATTAGGTTGAATTAAGCAGCTTGATTATCCACACGTTGTTTCAGTCATATCTTCAAGCAAAAATGCCCGATGTGAGCATTTACTGCTTTTTCTCTGTATTATATCATTGTAAACTGAATACTAGGGCTGTACCCGACCAAAGAGATTCTAACACTCATATGATTTTGTCGGCTAATCAATTAGTTGATTTAGTCGACAGATCTGGGAAACGGAATTTCTCCACGAAGAATCACACAAAAGCACCACTTTAAATCTAGTGTTTACCAGAGATGTGCTCATGAGTTTCTTGTAAATAAGTAATTCTGTATGAAAAAGCATAGAAATCAACTAATCAACAAAAAAAATCTTAGTCGACTAATCAACTGAGAGGGGGCAGGCATACTGAATATTTTTTTGTTTAGGTTGACAACAAGATAATCTGAAGACATCATCTTGAGCTCTGGGATATTGTGAATGATAATTTTCTACATTTTATAGACTTGACGAATACTGATTCATAGAGCTGTCAAAGTTAACAAGATAACGCGTTAACACAAATTAGTTTTAATGCCATTCATTTCTTTAACGCAACTTTAGATTTTTAGGTTGCAGTGGATAGTGGGTTTTAAAGCTGGAGTGAAGATTTGCATCATATGAAACTAGAAAACCGAAGGAAGGAAAGGAAAAACTGCCATGGCCATTGTCAAAGGGGTCCCTTGACCTCTGACCTCAAGATATGTAAATGAAAATGGATTCTATGGGTACCCACGAGTCTCCCCTTTACAGACATGCCCACTTTATGATAATCACATGCAGTTTGGGGCAAGTCATAGTCAAGTCAGCACACTGACACACTGACAGCTGTTGTTGCCTGTTGGGCTGCAGTTTGCCATGTTATGATTTGAGCATATTTTGTATGCTAAATGCAGTACCTGTGAGGGTTTCTGGGTCTCTAATTTTCATGTAATTGCGATTTACTATGGACAATAATGCGATTAATAGCGATTAAATATTTTAATCGATTGACAGCCGTACTGATTAAACAAGAGAATAGTCTGCAGATTAATCAATGGTGAAAATAATCATAAGTTGCAGTTCCGACTTTTTTAGCCTCTGTTTGCAGTCAATAAGTATGGGAAGTTGTATGATGAGAAAGGCCTTTCTCTGAGGGCTGAGCAGAACTAGAGAAATCTATATTTAGGCTAGAGGTCTGCGCTGCTTTGACTAATGAGTTGTGAAAAGGCGGAAGTTATGACGAAGACCAGCCAGAACTGACCTTGTGTCCTAAACTAGTCCGACTGGGTCTTGTCTTCCTCCAGCTCATATTTCAGCTCTTGAGGTCACTACTCAAAGAGGAATCGCTCCAAGGTTGTTATTGAGCTGAGTTTGCTTATCTCCAGTCAGCCGTCCAGAATATAAAGGGCAGTACAGTATCCATCATCCCTGCCAGGCCCAGTCCTATTGTTATGATAATCCAGCTGTTGCTTCTGAGATAGTAGAGATCCTGCTCTGATACCCTGAGGATATCCCTTCCTATGTGGGGCTTGATGACCTTCTCTCCTCCATGTATTTTTGTTCCCTGTAGCCAGGAGGGGTTGACTTCAACTCCGAACTGCATCCCTCACTGGAAACCTCTTACCCGCTGTAGAGGGAAACAAAAACCAAAGCTGCAGGCAACTCTGTTTATTGACTCTGTGTGTTCCCCTCAGAAGTTGTACCATTGCCTGACCATAAACAGGATCTCTGTGTTTTCAGTTTCCATTCTTTATGAGTTGCATTAATAGAGGCCTCTGCAGCTGTCCCAATGACTTCAGCGAGGGGAACTTCGGGAATGTTTTGGTTTCAGGATCCCTATTTCTCGGTTGAAAGGCCATCTTCCCCTCACTCTCTATATCAATACAGTGCTGTTAATAGTTTACCTCAGTGACATTGAGTTTACTGTATCTTGCTGGCACTTGCCAAAACACAGCTTGCCTTGTGTTTAAACAAAAGTCAGCCTTGGAAAGGAGGTCTGTGAGCCAGAGAGCGCGCCAAAGCCCAGTTTGGAAATATGCTGAGGATTATTTTAGAAACTTTCCAAAGTCACAAACAGAGAGAAGAGAACTCGGTTGGAAAACGACTTTTCTTTGGGCCGCTTTAACTCTAGAAGTTAAGCACAAAGACGATGTACTTATGTTTAAATCTGTATATAATGTCAACCGTGACTTTTCTTCATCTCTATACGAGCTGAATGTGTGGCTCTGGTTATGTTTACAGAAGGACGTGCATAACAAACAGTCCGCCCTCCTCCCTCAGCAGCAGCTTTCTTGAAGGGCACCATAATTCTTGCCTCTTTTTTAAATGGAAAGTTCCATTGGAAATCACCCGAGGAACTATTTTAAAGTATCTAGCAGCGACCTACATGGAAACAAGCCATGGTACACGACAGAACAGCACAGTAACCAGGCGAACACAAGCTGACTTAAGAAAAAGTGTATGTGAAATTACCACAGAACACAGATGCCAGCTGCACCACAGCAGGAAGGTTGTAAAGTACAGGCTCAGTTGTTCTGCAACTTTGACACACCTGACAGGAAATACCTTTTTTGAGCTTTAAAAGACTCTAATTTTAAGAATGTAGGATAGATAACAACCAAGATGTTAAAGTCCGCCTGAATAGAGTGCTATAGGAGTTAGCATTTTAGCACTTCCGGTTCCCTTGTCTGGAAGTCAAGGGTTTTTTGATTGAGTTTGTATTATTTAGACGCCTGAAATAAGGTCTGTGGTTAACACAAGCTTCAGAGATTTTAACGTTTTGTTCTACGATATAAAATACGTCAGTACATACCCCACTCGTTTTTTAAGCTTTTATATGTCTTAAAAAAGGCGGTTGTTAACAAGTGGTTAAATGTGACTACTAAATGTCATGACGCCGACTCGTTTGTCTTTACAGCCTCGTTCAGTATACTCTTGTTCATGCGACCCTAGTTCGTTTATAGTCTAACGTTAGCTTTTTACTTGTGTCGATTGTATTTACACTTCAAAAATCATAAAAGCGGTGTTCATTTGTGAAGATTATCTTGCTGTATAAAATGTGTAACTATCATAAACGTTTTGCCACAGAGCTTATTTTCTGCAATAATCCAAAACCCAATGGAAAACCCCCATTGGCTTTTTAAGTCGAGGGAACCAGAGCGATGCTAACTTCCTGGTTGGCCTACAAAAATCCGTCATCCCTGCATCACTGTATGTGTCATTGCTACCGTAGCTACTGATTCTACATGATGCTGGAGGAGAGAACCATGTCAAAGATTAGACATATTGCCATAATATGCCAAGAATATTAGAAAACGGCTTCAATTAGAATTTTAGAAGTGGTCACAGCGGAGAATCGTTTTGAGGTAGCATTAGTGTTGCATGACGTTTCCTCTAACTCCAGGGTGTATGTTTTTACTGGAACAAGTGTTCATTTAATCACGGGGCTGCAGGGAGACTACACACAAACATCTTTCTCCATTATAGCTCCCACTGTTAGATAACCATAAAAAAACGGGCTTATGATCTACATGGAAAATATATTTTTTAAGGTCCACTGACTAAATCTCCATTATGTTGATTTAATGTGCCACAGTGAGTTTTGCTCCACGTTGAGACTAATAACTGTATGAAATCATAGAATCTAGCAGAAAAAAATGACGGCCATGCATCTTGCAATCCTAGTTCAGCTCTGCGACTTGCGTCACTGCTTCCTTTGGTCCATCTCTGCTCTAGATATCGATCTGTTATGCCACTAACTAGATACTCAGCAGTCTCTTGCATGCTTTAGTTTGGCAACACTCATGTTTCATTAGTGTATCTCAATTCTGCTTAAACCATTTCATGCATCTTCCCGTATTCTTCAGGTAATTTCTGTTTTTAAAAAGCCTGTGGACATCTGTTTGTGCAGACACTGGTTGTGTGTGCGTGTGTGTTAGAGTGCGAGAGATTGAAATAACATGCTTCAACAGAGTGCTGGATATAGAACATACAGTATCCTTGTCTGCCTCCCGTTAAATGCTACCCTGTAGCCACATAAGCACTCCGCATATGTTGACTGATGTACTTTTAGCTTTCAATTACTCTCGAACTACCACAACATGTGTTGCTCTGGTAACCCATTTAGAGTCAGCGATGTACATGTATGCAATGATGTCTTTGTGCCAGGGTGTCTCAGTACACTACACCATCTATATACAAAACACAATGTACATAAAAATATATATATATATTTTGCTTTAGGGCTGAAACTAACGATTGTTTTTTTATTATTGATTAATCTGCAGATTATTTTCCTGACTAATTGATTAATCGTTTGGTCAATAAATTGTCAAAAAAAAGAGTAAAAAGTCTTGTTTTAGTCCGACCAACAGTTCAAAACCTAAAGATATTCAGTTTACAGTAGCTAGAAAAGCAGCAAATCCTCACATTGGAGAAGCTGGAACTAGAGGATGGTTGAAGTTTTTGCTTGAAAAATGACTCTTGATTATTTATAGAATGGGGTTTCCTATTGGCAGAGTGGTTAAGATGCAAATAACTGTGATGTCCTTGGTTTAATTCCAGCTGTCTCTATATTATCAACTGTCCATTACAGGCAAACATGTCATAAGTACATAATACTTTAAAAAGTATGTAGAGCTGCAACGATTATTTGTCAATTATTAAATTAATCGGCAACTATTTTTAAACGATCAACGATATTTTTCATAATTTTATAGACCAAACAACTAATCGATTAATCGAGAAAATAATTGTTAGTTGCAGCCCTAAAAATATGTATATACTAACACGTAAAATATTTTAAACTATCCTGGGAATGAGCTGTTATAAGCAACAAATAATCAAATTCATGGGAAAACCTGTAGATTCAGTCGTGTGAAAAATAAATAGGTTTTCACTCTTGATTTAAAAATCTCATTTGTGTTTACGTCTGTAGTCGAGTGTCGTGGTTTATCTGAAAGAATTGGGGCATGGTGGGAAAATGCAGTGCCGCCCTACAGAATGCTTATTTTTCTTTGGAAGAAAGACACAGCTTGCATCCTGTGATAATGAGTGTACGTGATGCAGTATAAAGACTGAGGATGTCTGCAAAGTAAGGTGGTGCTATTATCATGAAGCAGCTTATAGTCTGACTTGGAT
The DNA here is from genome assembly GCF_015220745.1 of Sebastes umbrosus. Taxonomy (NCBI): domain Eukaryota; kingdom Metazoa; phylum Chordata; class Actinopteri; order Perciformes; family Sebastidae; genus Sebastes; species Sebastes umbrosus. The sequence goes on from NC_051272.1 coordinate 20,424,985, forward strand.
GCCTGTGTGGACGAATGTTGGCTCAATGGATGTACAGTCATTAGGTTTTACACAATAGAGCTGTACTTGGAACGACACCGTGGGATAATTAATATTCATTGTGCGTGAGTGTATATCTGATGATTGCTGCATGAAGCATCAGCAGCTAATGTGACAAGGGAAGCCAAGAACATTATATTATATTCATTGAGCAGTGTTGGAGGAGCTGCTGTCTGACAGCTTCCTCACCAAAAATGAATGGGAGGGAGTTATCTGATAGCTCTGGCTGATTCGCTTGGCCCAGGAACCTCTCAGTGTTGGAGCCATTTCACAGAGCTCGGATTCTGGCTTCATGTGCCGACCGAGCTCTGACTCTCTGGAGCTCCTCCAGCCCAGATAACACACAGCCACATAATGGCTCCAGTTTATCTCCTCTCCAACCTTCCAATCTTCCATTTCAGTCCCTGCACCCTCCTCCTCCTCCTGGAGCTCTCCACATACCAAAGAAGGAAATCAATTAATCTCACACACATTGGTCCAACTCTCTCTGGTGGCCAATTAAAATAATCTTTTGTGGGAGAAAAGCAGCACAATGTTCTGCATTGAATTGAGAAGTGGAAGGTTTGCACTGTGAATCATTTCTGGCTCGCTGTAACCGTCTGTATCAAAATGGTTTTCGCATGTGACCGAGGCCTTCCTCTGAGTTGCATTTGTGGTTAAAATAGAAAAAACAAGAGAGAGATCAGGGCCCTGCTGCTGTTATTTTATCATGAAAAGTCATGTGTGAATGCATTTGGTGTGCTAATTGGTTGTGTTTTTGTTTAAAAAAAATAAAAAAAAGCAGCTGAGGTTTAACTTAAAAAGCTGAATTTAACTACCAACTGTTGCCATAAAACTATGAGCAGGTGTTTAGCACACAGTGCCCACATAGGTTTCAGTGGTCTAACCCTTTCTGTGTGTCTCTGTCTGTTTACATCTGTTTTTTTCCAGAGGAATCATCAGACACAGTGAAAGTGGCGGCCTACATCCTCATCGGAGTGGGCTCCTTGTCAATGGCCATGGGCTTCTTCGGCTGCTTAGGAGCCATCTACGAAATCCGTTGTCTGCTGGGTCTGGTGAGAAATTACATTCACTTTAAGCTCCAATGCTAACATGCTACAGCTTGGTCTCATTTTCTAAGAGGCAGAGAAAGGGTTAACTCCCCCACCACAGCGAGATGAGGCAGTTTAAAACTAAATGTGCATGTGACATTTATGTAAGATCTAACATCTGACCACCGTTATTACCACACAGGAAACTAAATGTTCTGTTCGATGACAGAGAAAATAAACAGGTTTTCATCCTCAATTGAAAAACTCTTAGTCGAGGGGCACCCTGGTGATCTATGCTGAGCATGACCCCCAACATCCTCCATTAGAGTCTGGCCGAGGACCTTTATCTCTCTCTCTCTCTCTACTCATTTCCTGTCATCTCTCTAATGTTGAGTCTCTAAATAAAGGCATACAATTCCTAAAAATAATAGTTTAATCTCAGTAGCTTGTTTACAGGGCCGACCATCTATATATTATTGTATATATTGTATTGTAGCTACTGTACACTTACGTTTTGCACAAAACATTCACCTAAATGCTAGAGGTGGGCAGATCGATCTGAAAATATCGATAGTACCAATAACTATGCCTCGTTTTGCTGAAGAAAGAGGAGCATTGTTTGGCTCTATTTCACAGATGTGAAAGCAGCTTTTGCTTTTGTGTAGTTATTTGCAATAACAAAGTTTTAAAGCATTCATTATTTTCAACAAGTAAATGTTTGCATTGTTTATTAAAAAAACATTTTTGGTATTTGCCTTTTAAAAGTGTCCTGTTTTTTAACATGTGATAAGTAATGAACAGTGGACAGCAACATGAAAGTATATAAACCACTTTTAATTATAAAAAGTTTTGTATAGATATTGGTGATTTTGGCCTGTATTACTTGGTATCGGATCGAAACCAAATTTTGCGGTATCGCCCACCCCTACTATATGCACCTGCTTGAGATCTCAAGCTTGGCTAAGAACACATGATAGATTCCTGCTGACAGTAAAGCCCTTTTCACATTTGTGCTTATGTGTGGGCCGGGGCCTCGCAGCATGTGTGGATTTAGCGAGGGGGAGGGGGGTGACAGGGATAAAGCCAGGGAGACGTAGGGGGTACAACAAGAGTGGGGATGGGTGCGCGACCTCTACAGTGTTAAACCTGCTCGGGGTTAACTGAAGAACTGCTGTGACCTACTTCTCCCAGTGACAGTGACCAGCTGGCAGGGGACCCCCCCATCACACGCACACACGCCACCTTTACACACAGGGAGGACACACTGTGCATGAGGCAGTGGATCTTTAATGGCTTACATCATTCTTGCAGAAGGCTTTAGAGATTAGAGACTCTAAACACAGATTAACAACAATTTAAAATGAAAGGTAAAAAATGTCTGCCCAAGAGTTTTTCTTTTCTGCTTGTTTATTTTATATAATGTGGGTTTTTTTTAACCTGCAGGAACTGATTCTTTTTTGGCCACATGGGAGGGAAACAAGTTCTGATGTATCATCTTTTAACCTGATATGATGAACTTGTTAGCAAACCGTTGTTTATTTACACATTCAGCAGTTATGCAGCAACAATATCATTCATTTGGAGTTGTGTTTCTGTTCACCTGATGAATGTAAATCCAAACTTTACTCTCTGTTTTTGGTCTCTACCAACTCCTGAGGAAAATATTCCTCTTTAGCTGCTAAAAGCTCCACTGTGCTCACCGGCCAGTCACTAACTGTGTCTGTGTGCCGTTTGGTGCTGTTGAGCAAGTAGTGTGAAGTGAGTTTTTAGAGATTTCTCGCAATATTTCTTATCGCAGTACTCAGCATATCGCAAAATGTTTAAAATCGAAATTAGATCATATCCTGACTTAAGTATTGTGATGATATCGTATCGTGGAGCCTCAGGTGATTCCCACCCCTATTTGATACAGTCGATCATAGCCTCTTAAATTTGTCTTTCTTCATGTAATCTTTACATAATTTGTAATAGGAGATTATTGATTTCCAGCAGTATTGTCAGTGTTTTAAAAGTTTAGATTATGAATGTTGTCATACTGACCTTTCCCTTTATCCCCCACAGTACTTCACCTGCCTCCTGCTCATCCTCATCGCCCAGGTCACTGCTGGAGTTCTCATCTACTTCCAAAGAGATCGGGTAAGACTCTAGCTCTACTTTATCACTCTACTTCTCTCCCTTCCCTTTTTCTCAATTTCACTTCTTTATAATTTGTCCTCCTGTCTTTACAGTATTTATTGTTAGTCTTCTTATTTTCTTCCCCATTTCGCTCTCTGTCCTAATTTTGACCTTGTTTTGCTCTTTAACTCCTACTTCTCATGCTCTCTCCCTCCCACCACCCTTCCTCACAGTGGTACAACTGGGGGCTTACTGTGCTTTCCGTCTTCACAGTTGTGACTGGCTGCATTTAGGTTTTAGCTAAACCTGTTAGGGAGCCCCCTGCATCCTGTGATGAAACACAGTTTTGTACCTCAACGAATGGAAAGTGCCGTTTGTGACTCATGTGACGCTGGATGCTGGTAGAAAGTGAGATGAAGCAGGTGGACTGAAGGAGATGTGTGACAACTGTAGAGGAAGTAGCAAGCGCGCTCTCGCACTCAATGTTTCCATTTTTGTCTTTCTTGGTTTCTTTCTTTCCTCTGGGTGTTTTGTTTTTTGTGTTAGAGGCGGAAGGCAAACAAACTCGTGCTGTGTATTGTTGTTCAAGCTGCTGTCATGTGCTGACATATTAAATTGGTATGTCTAACACTGCCTCATCTAAAACAATAATTATCACCCCAGGCAGGGACAGAAACCCCGTTCTACTGAAGTCTTTGATGAAACAGTGCCCCCTACAGGCCAGATCACCAACTCAACAGGGTTGATTGAGTATGTTTTTAAACAAACCAAACTGTAAAACTCTTTACAGCCTTTGATAGACTGAGAGATAGATAAATAAGCCTGGGGGGAAAACTTAAGTCATTGATACTCTGGAAAATTATAAAACAAGTCAGACGGGTCACACAGATATCATCACTGTTCAGTGAAAACTATATCCACCTCAACAATGGAGGATTTTGAATATTCATGTAAACTAAGGCTGGGCGATATGGCTAAAATCTTCTATCATAATATAGGTAATCTCATATTGCAATAATGATATATATCACGATATAGTATGTTTTCTGGTACTTCAATATATAAATAGTCTTTATGAAATAACCACATGGTAACGCCTATTGTTGTATACTCCTGTGTGAATTAAATACTTGGCAAATTAATCAGTTTTAAGTGAAATTATAGAGGAAAAATAAATATATAGGCCTAGCGTATTGCGATAGAGACGATATAGAAAAATATATACTATAGACATTTTTATATTGTTTTGACATGTATCGTCATATTGCCTAGGCTTGATGTAAACTGAAGGCTGAACTGGTCATTGTGTTCCACTTCTTAAGATAAATAAATAATTTAAAACTGTATTATCTTAATAGTAAAACATGAAAGGTTTACGTTTTGGAGATTTCACAAGAGAGTGACAATATAAAATATGTGTACTGAATATAATACACATTTCAAGAGGACTGTTTTGCTCAAGATACTGCTTAGCCAATAAGTGGAAAGACAAATCACAAGTGATGCACCTACAACAAGACCAATATAATGGACAGAACATATGAAGCCAAATCGTAGAATAAAAAAACATTACAGTCGGATGTCAAGAACACATCCAGTATTACAGGTCTTTTGTGAGTTTTAAATCTGCACATCATTTGGGCGTCTTTAACAGGTCACTCAACACACTTTTGAAGTTACCAGATACACCGTAAAAGGGGTTGACCATCAAACAGAAGTAGGGTTTGAACTCTTCTCCTGTGTTTTTCCTCTAAAACTTATTCTGTTGGGCTCAAATCAATTATCGCACCAGTCTAAACAATAGAGCCAGTGTGTTTGCACCGTGTGTGTGAAGGGAGTGTTTTGTTTGAACACGCCAACCTCTCGGACTGGTTTCATATTCTGAACTTGTCCGTTCCCTCTCAGGACATAAAAGGCCTTTCCTTTGATAACCGCCACACCTGTAGGATTCAGGCTAGGCGGACGCTGCTGTCGCCCTTTCAGCTGTTAGCCCTCCAGCACGCATGTGTGTGTGTGTGTTTGTGTGTGTATCTGTGAGAGCACGTGTGTGTCCGCAGCCTGCAGACGCGCTCTCTGTGTTTAAGGCTTACCACAGGGCAGGGTGGTGCCATTTCCCAGAATAGGGAGAGGCTCTCGCTCATCTCCTGTAGAGCTCTGAAGATACGCCGCCGCCACCGCCACCGCTCTGTGGTCTCACACACATAAACACTGAGTTGTGCTCCTACTATTTGTGCAATGTTTCAGCCCAGCGCGGGACTTCACAGAGAAATACCACCCGAGGTGTTGCCTTAAGAACCATTAAGTTCAGATGTTGCCAGACAATTTTAGAACAAGATTTAGCGTGGGTGTATTTGTTTTCTTTTCTCCAACACTGTCTTTACCCGGCTCCAAAGATTGATTTCTATGCGGTCGCTCTGTTTATGCCTTACATACAAACATGTTCACACATAATTCATAGTTCATGTACAGCTCTCTATAGTATTTGTATCAATAAAACCTTGTTGATCATGTATTCTCATCTCCTCTCCAGTTGAAATTTGAGATGTCCAACATCATAAGGGGCATGATAATCAACTACACCGGAGAGAACAGGACCACAGAGCAGACCTGGGACTACATCCAGAAGACGGTGAGTCAACTCTTCAACCTGGTCTGAACAAGACACACCCAAAAGTCTGAATGCACCAAACATGTCTGTTGTAATAAAGTGTCAGTTCACGTTGCTGGTACCATTAATACTCCTTGAGTTTGGATTCTTATTGTCATAAGGACATATGCTACATAGATCCATGAACAGCAGCAGGTTGGATTAACAGATGTCAACTTAAGGGACTCTTACAGTAACATGAGCGTATATATTTATAGAATTGGTGTCTTCTCTTTGAATTGAACTCTTAACCTTTCAGTCTCATGTTCTTTTAATTGTAATGCTGCGTCCACACAGCGTCAGCAGAATGGGAAGAACAGGAAACAATGTAAAAAAACTATGGCGGGGCCTATCACAGGGCTGACATATACCATTCACACCTATGGGCAATTTAGGGTCAACAATTAACCTAACCTGCATGTCTTTGGACTGTGGGAGGAAGCTGGAGAACCCAGAGAAAACCCACGCTAACGCGGGGAGAACATGGAAATACCACACGGAAAGTCCCCAAGCCAGATTCTTCTTGCTGTGAGGCGACGGTGTTAACCACTGCATCACCGTGCCGCCCCTCAGCCCTGTAGTCATATAATGTATTTTTTTTAGTTTCATTTGTTAATGATCTGTTCCAAATACGCTGCAAAAGTAACTTATTTAGGCTATTTAAAGGATGTGATGTAGCCTCGTAGTCACGTCATTTAAATGGCCTAAATTAGTTACTTTTGCGACGTATTTGGAACAGTTCATTAACAGATGAAGCCAAATACAAATGATGGGCGTATAAACTGTGTATAGCTCCTTTTAAACTAACTGAATTGATTGTAAGTATTAGTGTAAATATTGGATTTTTATGCCTCTGCGCCAGTGGCCGGCGCCGCGGCCAGAGATACTATGTTTTCGGGTTGTCTGTCCATCCGTCTGTCCGTCCCATTCTCATGAATGTGATATCTCAGGAACGCCTTGAGGGAATTTCTTCAAATTTGGCACAAATGTCCGCTTGGACTCAAGGATGAGCTGACTAGATTTTGGTGGTCAAAGGTCACTGTGACCTCGCAAAACACTTTTTGGCCATAACTCAATAACTCATATGCTAATTATGACAATTTCACACAAATGTCTAACAGGATCAAATGATGAAGTAACAGACATGGATGTAAACTGCAACTTGACTGGTTGGCGAAGGCGGGAATTCTAATAGTTAGTTGTAACTGCCAGGGGGGGAGGCTTTGCAGCCATTTACCACGAGTTTTGTTGGCACTTGGTTCTTTTCACCAAGTTGGATATAAAGTATTGTTGTTGGAAATTCTTGAAATAGGAATTACAACTCGGATGCTGATGTGAACGGTTTACAGACTTGGTTGCTCGTATTTACAGTCTAAGAACGCTATAATGTCACTTTCAGACTTAATTAAGTATCCCTAGGGGTAACTTTCTAGATATGCAGATAGTTTTGGTTTTATGTGTCCAGGTTTTGACATTAGTGTCTAAGTTTTCTGCCTTGAGTCCAGTGCAATAGAGGTGATAGGAATTTTGTTACGGGTGCTCAAAATATTAGAAAATTACATTTAAATAACTTGTCACTCACTTTGGATAACCCACAGATCTCACTGTGAACAGTTTTAATTTGAACTATTTTCTACTGTGATCTGATCTGTGAGTTTCAATGCTTTGAGGAGGACAAACAAAATGTGATTATTCACATTGTATTGTTTCGGGCCGGCAGCAGAAGTTTCAGAGAAGGATATCTCAGAATCTCAGCACATAAAAAATGAAACTATTTGAACAATCAGACACTTTAATGGTAAGTGAGAAACTACTGTATGTTTATTTTTTTGTACTTTGGATGAAACAAGTCATTAAACTAATCAGCACATTGCAAATAAAAACAGGTCTGAATCAAGCTGAAGTCAGATTGTTCCATGCTCCGATGAAGTTTCTTCACTATCTCCTTCCTCCTTCTCTCCCTCTCTTTCCTGCCAAGCCTCTTTTCCTCTGATCTTTCTGAAAACAGCAGCCAAGAACAGATTGGTCTCAAACATCACAATAGAAATCCTCATTCACTGAGCCAATGCATTTGCTAGTTTGCCTTCATCTTGTTTATTTTAACATGAATTTCCATCCCTCCTCTCTTTTGTGTGTCCCTTTTATTTTTTTTTACGTCTGCTTTATCTCCTAATCTTTTCACTCACATCCTCCCTCTCTTTCATGTCACCAGATGAAGTGCTGTGGATGGACTGGTCCAGGCAACTGGTCAGAGAACCATTCGATCAAGAACAGCTCCCAGAACCTCTACTCATGTTCCTGTCGCAACGAGTCCCTGCCCGGCACGGACCTCAGGTCCGTAGGCCTGTGTGAGCATCTGTCCACAGAAGCACCCGTCTATGAAACGGTACAGAACACTAAAATCTGCAATGCTGTTTCTTTAAGGTTGAAAATTAGGGCTGTTAAACGCTAAAAATATTTAATTGTGATTAATCGCATGATTGTCCATAGTTAATCGCAAATTAATCACACATTTTTTATCTGTTCAAAATGAACCTTAAAGGGAGATTTGTCAAGTTATTAATAATGTTATCAATCATATCATCATTTTGAAATTGATTTACTGATGAAGCCAACAGCTGTTTATCCAGTTTTCCCATCTTTGTTCGGCATCATGTATCAAGGCTGGCACAGAAAACATTACTCTAACAGTCTATGTGAATACATTTTTGTTATAGAGCAGCATAACTCTGAGATTGGTTGTAAAATCTTTACAACTGTGCCTCCTCGGTTCATCATGTTTGTGGTCACTCACTCACTCAGGCAGCGTGTGAAACTGCTGTTTAGAGCAGCTGTGACTCCGGCCTGCAGTCTGTCTCTCTGTGCTCAGCAAACTATTTAATTTGAGACGGGACTTTTCCCATTAATGCAGGATTTTACTCAGCCATGATTCAGTCACTACACAGACGTGTTGGATATCACGTAGTTCAGCTGTTTTTTGCTTTCATTCACAATATATTTACCACAAACATAACATTCATTTAAATGTATTTTAATCTTTTGTTGGCTCATTTAATTGGCATGATGTAGTCTTTATGATAGTGTTTGCAAGCTGGGTTCGCTACCCAGCGTCACTGAGGTTTACATAAATGGTAGCATTTGTTACAGAAGTCTAAACCCTGGTCAGTGTTATTTCAGCTGGGTGAACAATGCTACAGAACGCCTGCATTGTTCTGACAGACCTTACACCTTTACTCATTACGTAAGTCAGTTTTGACTGGTGTTGTGTAAGTCCGGCTGCTGGCTCGGTGCGACACTGTGCTCGTATTTAATCAGCACAGTGAATGCCAACGGCTGAGTTGTTTGTGCTGTGTGATTTGAACAAACAGCAGGAAAGCTCTACTGTTCGGTTGTTTGGTCTGCGTGTTTCAGAATCTTTACTCTCTCTCTATACGGTTTTCCTGCGCTCAGCTAAGCCGTGTTATTCTTGCCCTCGCTGACACAGTCCAAAGACAACAGTTGTGCTTTGAAAAGGCTCTGTTCATGTCCGGCTGGGATCACGTAGCCATTCATCCCCTCCTCTTTCCATGTCTTTCTTAACCGCTCCCTCTCTTGTTCTCTCTTCCAGGGCTGTGTGATCAGCGTGGAGAAATGGCTCCTGGACAACTGTGGAGTTATTCTGGGAATCCTTGTCGGTATAGCAGTCATAGAGGTATCTATCTCTCCTCCAGACGAACCTTAGAGAATGATTTTTTATTCTTATTCTGTACTGTATGTTGAAAGAGTTTGGCCACCGTTACTATTCCTCGTGTCCACATTAGCCACGATCTCCCCCAACGCAACACCATCGTAAAAGGTGTGGGACTAAGTCCACACAAGAAATGCATTCTTACTTCAGCCAAAGCTAATATGAGTTAAAGGAATAGTTCACCATTTTTTGGTAATACGCTTGTTTGCTTTCTTGCCCGGAGGTAGTTGAGAAGATTCTGTCTGTGGGTAATATGTGTGCATGTCCTTCGCATATCTCGAGAACCGCTCATCCGGTCGGTGCGTTTTTGGGGGCCTTTTTTAAGTTATTTCGGGGTACAATGTACAATGAGTTAGAATAGTAACACGATTCAATATTTTTCATATCTAAACATTATAATGAATCTATAGCGGTTTGGGTGCCCTTTAAGTTGGAGGCCCCAGGCAGTTGCCTACCTTGCGTAATGGTAGTCTGCCCCCTGGTGTTTTTTCACGTGAACCAGAGTGTATTTTACTGGTGCTTCTGACTTTGGGTGTGTGACGCAACTATGTCATGGTGTGTATTGCTCAGGACCCAAAGAAGCGCAGTGTCGAGTGTGAAGTTGTTTGTATGAGCTGTTCAAGCAGCAACACCATAGGCCAAGCATTCAGACCGTTCTGAACAGGCATGTTTTCAACAGGCACTGCACTAGTATATATAAATATAAAATATGATATATAAATATGAAGCATTTAGTTTTTGGATGGTTTAAATAAAAGAGATAATAAAGTGTTAATTAGTGAGCTATAGAGGTGCTGTTGGACAGTCCTCCCGTCTTTATGCTAAGCTACGCCAACCGTCTCTTGGCTCCAGCTTCATATTTAACATTAAGACATGAGATTGGTAGCTGATATCTGTCAGTTTTAAAAGCTCTTGGGTTTTAACTTTTAACTCTCAGCAAGAAAGCGAATAAACAGATTTCACAAAATGTCTAACTATCCCTCAACAAAATAAAAAAGTGGGACTTCCATAGATGATCATTTAGAACAAAAGGTGGAAAAGTAATGAAATGAAAATGCGACAACAGGCTTACACCGCTTCCTAACATACAGCGACAAGATCTGTCCAGATCTATTACAAGCGATGTCACTCTCTATTACTTAGTGATATTGATTAACTGTCAGTTACTGTCAGCGTTGATTTTGACCACTGAAAATATGTTGGAGGTATGCAAAACTTTGCATAAATAGAGCCAGGGCGAGCGTTTATTCAAACAAGCGACACACCGCCTTTGCATGTTCGCTGACGCACGGAGCAGGTTAGGACATCGTCATTAGGAAAAACTGGCACAATCTGATGTTCACTCGTTCGCATGAAACAAACATAGATGCCATATTTACATCACTTGTTTTCCATCGTCTGAGGTTCACCACGTTCAGCGTCATTTTCACTGTACAAATGTAGTAGTTTTAAGTCCAACCATGTTGTTCTTTCCTAAACCTAACTAAGTGGTCTTGTTGCCTAATCCTAAAGTGACACTAACGGTAATTATAGTTGTTCTGGTGCCAAAAATAAAGTGATGCCAAGGGATGTGACAAAACGGCGGTCTGTGACGAGTTGGGATGTTAAACATTTGCATAACAGACACATTAATGCACATGTTCTTTTGTCGATTTTCTGGAAATTTGGTTAAAATTCGCCCTGGATTCAGATGGAAAACTGTCTACTGTTGTATATGTGTTTTCAGTCTTTGGCTTCAACATCCGTATGTTTGAGTGAGTGTTCCTCTGGTCAGTCTCAACTCTGATAACTAAAGTTGACACCTCCGTTTCCTGCAGCTCCTCGGGATGATCCTCTCCATGTGTCTGTGCAAGAGTGTCGTCGTGGAGGATTATACCAAAGTACCGAAGTACTGAGCTGAAGACAGAGCCAGCTTCACACCACACACACACAGATGGATGGACTCTCTCTCTCTCTCTCTCTCTCTCTCTCTCTCTCTCTCTCTCTCTCTCTCTGCTCTCTGCTCTCTGCTCTCTCTCCTCTCTCTCTCTCTCTCTCTCTCTCTCTCTCTCTCTCTCTCTCTCTGTCTCTCTCATTCTCATGAACACACTCACAAATTATGACAGCTGTCTCCACCATTTGAGTTCCTCCTGCCGTGACAGCTGTGCAGATTTCTCACGCCCCATATGTCCCACACACATCTTTCAATCAAGCTTTGACACACTTGTTGGACGTACGTCCAACAAGTTACCATTGTTGTCTTATCACTTTGTGTTTTTTTAAGGAGACATTTATCATGTGTTGGTAATGTTTTTTGGTGGAAGCCTGAGAATTTTGCGGTTTGATACTATGCAAATGTTCATTTATGTGTTGTTTTTCCTTGGCTGACCTCAATGAAGCGCTTAACATAGTTAGCAGAGAGAGCACTTTAGTGACATTTTGGTGAGCTGAGAGCATCTTCTGACTGCGGGGCATGGAGATGAGAGGGAGACGGGCGGGTGCGGGTGGGTGCATGGTCGACGCGCTCGAGGATTAATGCCACTTTGTGATCCTGCAGCTGGTATTTTTGGTGCGGAGGGTGGAGGAGAGGCCCAGGGCTGAGCCGGGGCAGGGCTGCTGTGGTGGAGGTTTTGGCTTCTGTCATCAGCTCCTCGTACCCAGTAGCCCTGATATTAACCTTCGTTTACACCCACCGCCACCGCCGCCTCCTCCCTCCAGCTACCCACCATCAAAATCACGTCTTTGTCCTCCTCTCGGGTGTGTCTGACTGGTAACCAGTAGCTTTCCAAAATGACTAGTTTTGCATGAAGTAAGTGTGCGTGTGATGTGTCAAGTGAGTATTTTATTTCTTATTTTATATTCTCATGTCATCTCTGTTTTTGTTACAACTGTGTATATATATGACTGGTAAGGTATTACAGCACTCGAGTGCTTAGTCAGCGTTTTGTATGGGAAAGCTGTCGCCCACGTGCTCTTGTTTTAAGAGTCCTATTGTTCTTTGTTTCCTCTCTATTGTTTATGATGTACAGAATGTGGCGGCCACAGCGGCTCGTCAGCACTATTTTGGTCTGAATCAGAGAAATTGGATCCCTTTGGAGTGAATCTGTCATCACTCTTGAAGCTATATTTTCATTTCTTTAGCATAGCATGAGTTTGGGTACCATAGTGCCTCACTTTAACATCTTTATTTAAGCTCACACCTGCCTTCATTTTGAACAATCTTGTTTTTTTTACCATCATAGCCGCAGCTGTGCGACCACAACGTATTTTCCCTTCTCTGCATGATTGTTTGTTTTCTCAAGAAGTCAATTTCCCTGGGTTTTATATTATCGGTAACAAGAGAAGAGAAAAACGTTGCAGTGATTGCATATTTCAGAGGCCGTTATGACCAGAAAACCTTCATCAACTCATGCTGTCTTGGCTAAAGAAATGTTGCTTTGAGTTTCCTCACGCCACTTCTCGCCATCTCAGTTCTTCCACCTCATTTCAAACACACTATTATTGCTGAATTTATGGTTAATTTAGTAGATAGATTGCACTTTTTATTATGGTTTATGTCTCACAGGAGTCATTTCTAATCGTGTTCATCATGCTGAAACGACACAAGAGGGCAGAAAGTGTCCATTTAAAAAAGATATTTAAAAACAGTTGTCTGTCAGAATTACAGCCGATCTGTTTTATGACCTGCCAAATTGAAACATTAATTTATCTTAAGGAGAGATGAAGGCTTTTTATTGTGTGTTTAAGATATTTTTACACTTTTACAAAAAAAATAATGATTTTGTTTAGCAGAAGAAATAGAGTAAGCCATGTTTAAAATCAAATGTTGTCTTTTTTACTATTGAGAACTATTAATAAACCTGAACCCACTAGAATCCAGTGGACATTTTGTGTTGTTTTTTTAAAACAGTGCTAACAGAACTTATATATATTTTACATTATATATTTTGTTAGTCAGGTTCCTGTTTGATGTTTCTCTTGGTCAGTCAGGTGTTTTACCTAAAGCAGCCAGAAGATGGCAGTATATATTTAACAGTGCAACAGGCGTAGACAGAAATGCATCTGGACAAGAGAAGCAAAATGACTATGTTTTGGTGTTTAAAGTATAAAAAGAAAGACTCTTCATCAATAGATTAATTATGATTTTAGAAGCTGCAGGTTAAATTATGGGCCTCATTCTAAAGAAATTACTTATTTCACCACCTTCCCAGTTCTACACCTCTCAACTAATTCATTTCCTTTTTTTGGATTATTTCCCAGTTTAGTTTTTGCATTTTCTTGTTAATTTTGTCTGACTTCCCCGTGGCTGAGCAGAACAAAGAGCTCCACGTCCATTCATTTCACTACAATAACAGGATTTTTACAAAAGAGCTCCTCCCGTAAGATTTCAGTGCAATGACTCTTATCAAGGACAGGGAGCGTCATGATGTCATGTCATGCCAGAAGCTATACCTCACCGCTGACCCATCAGCGCTGCTTTTAAGCAAAATAACAATCACAGCATCGACCTTGCTGCTCTAATCCACTATTGTCTAAGACACTCAACCTCAGTATAAGGAGTACATCTTAGTGTTTTCAAATAACTCAACAGAGCCACGACTCATCAGGGAGCTCTGGCCATGCTGAGTGCTTCAACTTCTCATTTAAAATACGATATTGGACTTAAGAACAACAACTGTGGGCTCCACGAAGGAAATAAAGAGAGTGTATCCACAAACTGGATTAAAGCTCCCAAAATGTTATTGGACTTAAAATAAAAAGGATCTTCATCAGGCAAATGGACTACATGACAAAGGACTAGTGTAACGATCTGGATCGATATATCGATTCAATGATCGACGATCCAATATCATCGATGCACATCGTCATCTTTAAGATACGTCTTTATTTTGAAATTCTTCAGTGGTAAAAAAGATTTGAGCTTAAACTTGAGAAATGTGGCACTTTATAGTGAACAACAGCTCTATTTTTATTTTTTTTTTCATTTTAAAGAATATATTGTTTTTCATTTAAATGTCTGGAAGAGCCCAGTAAAAAAAAGTAATTGTCAAATCATAATTTAGTTGCTTTTTGTGAGTTGAAAATTGTATCATTGTCCAGAGAATTGATATAAACTTGTGATTTACATCACTACAAAGGACTACAAGGTTTATATAGGCACAAACCTGATAACATCGTGCTGATATTAAGTCATAGTTAAGTGTAGTCATACAGTAGTCAACAGCATTTACAATATGACCCTCCTATGACATATTGCCAAAATTAAACAACAAATAAAAATGATCTTGTAATTGAAGGGAGAAATGAGGGGGAAAACATGGTTTAGGAATGTTCAATTTAATGGTTCATTTTCAATATAGCTTACGGTTTGTTTCTGGGCGAGTCAGCTCTAGTCTAGACTGCACCACCAGATATACGATTAATCCTTTCAGTAATATACCAAGCAAATGTGTGAATCATTCATTGGTTTCAGCTCCTAGAAGTTGAGGATTTCATGCTTTATTCTGTTTCTTATCAGTTGTAAAAAAAACACTTTTGGATTGTTGGTAGAACAAAAAAAAACAATCTCAAGATGTAATTTTGGGCTCTTGGAAATATACTTGTTTTTACCATTTTGTACGGATTATAGAGCTGCAAAGATTTCTCTCGATTAAGCCTTTTGTGCCTTTTGAAAATTTTGGTGGAAGTGTTCCCTGGTCTTGCCAAAGCACAAATGTGAAGAAATTTTCAAAATCGGTCAAACCGTTTGGCTGAAAAGTGAGTTTTTCTTATCATACTATAAATCTAGTATTTGGGCACATGATGGGACTACTGTTTTTACAATAGACTCTGATATATTTTAGAAAAAAACACTAGTCCCATGTGCCCAAATACTAGATATACTGTTTAGTATGATAAGAAAATAGCTGTATCTCAGAAACTACAGACGATTATAGATATATACTATCATATATTATACCTGCCCAAAGTATATCTGTACCAAATTTCAAGACATTTGACCAATCATAACACATGTTGTGGCATTTGTCCTTATCACACCAAATATAGTCTTTGGGCACAAATGAGTGAATCAGTTCGTCTCTAGTCAGATAATGAATCGGCACATTTAGTCATTATTTTTCCCAGCTTCTCAAATGTGAGGATTTGATGCTTGAAACTGAATATGTTTGGATTTTTGACTGTTGGTTGGACAAAATAAGACATTTGAAGACGTCACCTTGGATTCTAAGACATTGTGATGGAAATCTTTCACAATTTTCTGACATTTTATAGACAAAAGTATGAATCGAGACAATAATCTGCAGATTAATCGATAATGAAAATATTTGCAGCCCCAGTGCACATGATATCTTTGTATGCAGGCTGTGGAAGTATAGGCCTATTAGGCAGGAGAGTGTGCTGCTGCTGGGCTCATCACACACACACGCACACACACACACACACACACACACACACACATCATCCAGTCCAAACACAACGAGGAAGGAAAGCTTCCTCTGTTTTTTCCACATAACTGTCAGTCAGTGAGTCCGGGGCAGAGGAAGTGGGACAGATGATGATCCCTCAGAGACCGTATGAAATAAAAGGATGAATAATGAAGATGTCAGGTCCACGTGTTCAGTAAAAGTGACCCGCAGTGAACAGAATATGCTGATGTGAAAAACATGTCTCTTGAGAATGTGTGATAGGCAGCTAAAACTTGTATAGTGTCTTTTCTTAATGCGGAGCATACATGCATCTCACAGTGCTGCATCGAGCTCATACATACAGATGAGATGTATGTTTACCAGGATGTTCTCTCTGTAACTATTTGTCTCCCTAGCAATGTGTGTTTTTAGTTAACTCTCCGCTCCACTGGTGCTCATCCAGCACAGATGATGGTGGGGGTCTCCCTGCAGCTGCCCGCTGCGCTCTTCCTCTCAGCATCCTGTTCACATTGTGTCATCAACATGTCCAGGCAGCACCCCTCCACATGCCCCCCAGTCACCCCACAACGGACCCCACCTCCACCTGCAGACTGACCCGCCTGCCTGCTCCCTTCCTCCTGCACAGATTGGCCTTCCTGTTTTTAAATCTCTCTCATGGATCATGCATAAACAAACTCACTCCCTCACACATACAGGCCTATATGTATAATAATATAATAACTAGCAGGGTCTATCCCCTGTCTGGTGCAGATTACGTTTAAGCCGGAGGAGCTCTAATCAGAAATGAGCAGTATGAGTCACATTGCCCCCGTACGAGATGGAAAGACGATCAGCCTACTTCCATTAGCTGTTTAAATTGTTTCTGTGATAGGCTGAGAGGCGGCAAGTGGCTGCAGGTCAGCGGGTGTCCTCCGCCTCATTTCCTGCCCAGCGGCTCGTAGGCTCCAGCACCGGAGAAGAATGATACCCTGACTCACACTCATACTCACCTCCCTTCCTCTCTCCTTCTTCTTTATGCCTCTCTCTCTCTCTCTCTTTTTCCTCTCGTGGGTTAATCCAGAGTGATAAGCACAAGCTCTCCTCCCCATGTGGCCTCTTTGGCCTGCGGAGAGTAAAGACCTCTGAAATCACTCTGCTGCAGCTGCACTGCCCTGCCAAACACCGGTGAACATCAGCAATATGAGTATGTGAAAACACGGTTTCTGCTCCAGCCCGGTGGAGGTGAGAGAGAGAGATGGGCATGAAGAGAGCCAAGTGTGGACTGAGAGAGGAAACAACTGGGAGCCAGTTACTTATATATTCAACCACAACACCACACGCGCAGCAGCTTGCAAAGACAGACTGTTTCTAGTGGCAGAAGTATATTTACTCAAGTACTCTACTTAAGTACAATATTAAGGAACTCAGGGTCGGCTTAAGGCATACGCCATATAGGCGGTGGCCTAGGGTGCCACTTTCTGGGAGGTGCTGATTGTTAATGTGTTGCGGTTTACATGCAGGGCTAGGGTTAGGGTTGTGGGGGGTTGAACCCTAAACCTAAAGGCCCAGACACACCAACCCAATATCAAAGAACTAGCAGCGATGAAGGTCGACTGTTGTGTCGCCACACGTCGCCTTTGTCTTGGCCGACAAGTTGCATTTGAACACACCGCAAAGACTACAGCTGACGGCCAGTTAGCACGTACGTTCTGCACCTCCATGAGAGGAAATAACGCTCCACACCAGCAGGTCGCGGTAGTCTGTATTCGTCATTCAAAAAGGGGAAACCGGAAGACCGAGGATGGCGGATATACAAGCCGTTGTTATACGTACATGAAACAAAGTCAAAGAAAAATTAGAAGAGCCTTCTGTGTGTCGTCTTTACCTTACTCGTAGGCTATGGCTTTCCTCACGTCTGTTTCTTTTCTCGTTTCACTGATTCGTTTAAGCCGAACAGCCAATCAGAGTGATTTCTCTCACCGACGAGCTCCACCACAGACTCAACATGCCGAATCGTCCGATAAGCCGCCAACACGGGCAGACTAAAGCTGAAGATATGGGACACACAGACGCTCACCAACGGCCCCAAACTGTCCGATGGCCGACCATCGGGTTGGTGTGTCAGGGCCTTAACCCTAGAGCGGCGTCGCTGGCAGTGGGGGGCTCCTGAAGGAACTTGTACTTTACTCCACATAACCTACATTTACTTCACAGCTTTCATTACTAGTTACTATGCAGATTAAAGATAGAAAACCTCAGCTATCAACTGCATCAGCACTGTGACAAACACTTAAATCTTTTAGCAGAAGATAACGTAATATGTAGGACGCCTTAACCCATAACATGAATACTACACATCTACTGTATTTCTACAGCGATCACACACTGTACCAGCTGTTGTTAACATCTTTTGCTGCTGATCACACTTGAGGGCTGTGCTTGAGGTGCTAATTATCTCTCATTGTGTCCATAAATACCTCATAATCACACTGTAATCCTACCAAATTGGGGCCATAATATTGTTGTATCAGTGTAACCAACAAGCTTTGCGCTATCTCTGCATTGAATACTTGAGGGTGTTTGTGTCCGTGTGAGTCGGTATACTGTATATACCTTTGTGTGCTCGGTGCTCGAGTGGGAGTTTATGTCTGATCTGATTGATGGGGGTGGTAGTGGAGGCAGCGCTCAACTGATTGGAGCTACAGGCAGCGCTAGGCTTCTCATTAACCTATGATAATGCACCTGTCACCCTGATACGAAAGCCTCGCAGCACATTTGTTGCGGATGGCTGTTCTCGCTTCTTCTTCACTTTTTTTTTCTCCCCTCTTCGCCTGACTTCCCTCCCCGCTCCATCTATCTCCTTCTGTTTCTCCTCTCTCTCTCAATTTCTCCTGCACTCTTGTACATTAACACACACACACGTAAAGTAAGCTCTGCCGTTTGGAGAGTCTTGCCGCCTCCGTGCCAAAGCTGACCATAGCAGATGGAGGATAGTGCATGTGTGTTTCTCTTCCTCTCTCCTCCTCTGCTGAATGCAGCAGCTACAGTATTTAATAGGATCTCTGTTCACTAACGCACTGGGACCATGGTGGATAGGGGATCAACTGTTCCAGCTCTCGTGGCTGCGTTTGTGTATGGACTACAAATGTGAGCGCCTCTCCAAAATGGCTAACAGTATGTGCCATCACACAACATACGCCCTCATACGAGTCGACTCATTTGCTGGCTGACAGAGATGTGATCTCTCCTTCTGGTCAGTGTTTCATTTCAATCTCACAATGAGAATGCCTAAATTGGGTCCATTACCAAGTTTGCTAAGTTCTTTGTTTCTACTAATTTGAGTTGCACAATTAAATGCACCATTAATTCACCATTAAAAGTAAAAAAAAAAAAAAAAATCTCAGCAAGTAAAGAGTTTAGTAATGTGTAAATGTATTGCTGGAATAAATCCGTAGCGCCATCAAATCATAAGCTAGTATCAACTATGTGAACATCAAGTCAGTTCAGCATCACAGGCTTTAAAGGGACTGTTTGTAAGAATCAGAAATGCTTGTTAACAGCCACACCTGTGGCCGTTAAGTCAACGAAAGTCAGCGTCGGGCTCGCGCTTGTGCTCGCTCTACATAGACATGAACGAGCATCACTCAAAACAGTGAGGCGACACACGTCAGCTAAAACCACAATATCACTCTATATTTCACCTGCTTGGCAGTAATGTTAGCTGACCAGACGAAGGTCTCTCCATGAATCACTGCTGATACTAGTGTTGGCTTTTCCTGCTTCAGCCTCCCGACCGCGGCCGGAGGAAACAGGGGAGACACCGGCACCCGGTCAGAGACGATAACGTTTCTCGCTGCGGAGCCCCGTCACTTCACAAGACACGGGAAACCTCTGTTGGTCCGGAGGAGCTGCAGCATTTATTTCTGCACAAACGTCCACTGTACATTCACTAGATATTCTCAGAGCTAAACTAACTCTTCTGCAGTGTGTAGTGAGCGTGCATGCACGTGTAGAGGTGGAGCGAGCTGAGCGAGTAACGAGCGAGCTGAGTGAAGGCAAGCAGGCAGCGGAGCAGAGGAGCAGAGTACAACAGAGACTCCGGTCCTGGAGACCAAAGCTACGGTCTCCCCCGCGTCCTCCGACCGCGGCCGACACTGTTTAGCAGACGGGCTTCACTAGATATAACTTTGTGGTTTTGGTGCTTCCGTGTAGTTTGTGTTGGAGTCTGAGTCTGAACAGCGCAGCCACATGCAAGCGCGCATGGAACACCGATCCGGAATGATTTATATGTGTAAGAAGTTACAAACAGTCCCTGTAAGTAAAAGTAGGTAAGTGGGCTATTATTAACAACATGTACTTAATTACCAAAATAAAAGTAGGCCTACTCATAATGCAGAAAAATGACCCTTGGGAGTGTACTATACCGTACATATTATACTTTATATTAACATTATATTTTGGGATTGTTGCTACAGATAAGTAGCATGTTACTGCTGTAGCTGGTCAAGGTTTTAATAATTTTAACTATTTTATATACTGTTGGGTTCAATTTCCCTTAAGTACAGTACTTGAATGAATGTATTTCACCACTGGCAGTTACTGGGTGTAAATATTTAGTAAAAAACTAACCTTAGTGAACATGTGAACACGTTATCAAGGTTGAACTCATGAAGAGCTGGTGTAACAGGCTCCAGTAGTCGGTGTCCTATCATAATGTCTTTCTATAAGTCATTTTCTCCTCACCAGAAAGGCTCCAGCTCCTCCACCAGATGTCTTCTTTATTCCCTGTAGCCCGTTCCAGTCAGTTTCTCTACTCTCCAGAGGGCCTGTGTGGGATTTATTTATCCTATCTGCACGTTCAGTGCCAGGAACACACCCTGAGAGCACACAGGACTATGGGAACGCTGCCTCGAGCCGCTGGAGAGTGTCGAGAAAGGGAGAGGACTTAGAGGACAGATAGTAAATCAGTCTGGACCGAAAAATGTGTGTCAGAAGTGTAGCATGTAAAGTCGAGGCTGCTTCAGAAGACGTAAAAGAGACTGAGAGTCTATGAGGGTGTTTTGGGGGGAATGAAGCTTCAGTAGCTCCCATTAGTCACTCTGTCAGATGTTAGAGAGATAGACGAGGCTGTGCTCGTCCCATTTGATGCCAGAAAGCCTTTGGAATTCAGATTTCCCAATATTGGCAGGACTTGATCATGATTAAAGAATGAGCCTGCGTGGTGTTGTGAATGTCTCTGGCATGACTCCTCGCCTCCAACCTCTAATCTCCTCGGTTTCATCTTGTGCCATGCTAATTTCTCCAAGGACAATTAAATATTACTGTTTTGATGTCTCTGGACAATAGCCGGGGTTTGTTTGCGCTGGATACCAGCTGCTCTCATTAAGGAGAAGCGCAGGACAAATAAAAAAAGAGGAACACCCGTTACATGGGGTCAGACCTTCCTGTTTAACAACCAGCCAGCTTCCTGTTGGGGCCCCATCATGTCACACGTGTGACCGACCATTGACACCTCTTTGTCCCTGAGAGTTCATCCTTGACCTTCAGGGGGAAAACCTGCACTACATATTGGACATGCAAACATCCTGCCATAATTTTCCTTTTCAACCAATTCAATTAAAGGTCCAGTGTGTAGGATCTGAGGGTATCTAGCGGTGAGGTGAGGAGATTGCAATCAACTGAAGCTTCTCCCGTGTGCCAAGCGTGTTGGAGAACTACGGTGGCCGACGCAAAAACACGAATGACCCTCTCTAGAGACATTTGGAGCAGAGCCAGTGTGTAGAGTATGTGTGTACGTGGTAGCACAGATACCGATACCAGATCAAATAGTTGGATCGGATATCGTGACAATGGGGCCGATCTATTCAATTCAATTTTATGTTTGTATACTATATACATTATATACAGGAATTTTAATTCCTGTTTAAGTTTTGACCAATGTGTTGCTGCATTAGGAAGGTTTACACCTGAATTATGATTCCTGTTAATTTTGATGATTTTTTTACCAAGTTGCTGGTGTACAATTTATTATTTTGATAATAAATAACAAATCAGTAAATTTATATCTATGTTTTTATTTGTTACATTCTGTTTTTACAAAGTTAGGAAAGCAATGTTTAAGTCAAGCCTGATGTTTCCTTACACATAACAGAATGATCCCAGTCTCTTCCACACAATGAGGTATACAGCTTATTAATTAGACACTGCTATCGGATCGGTACTTGGTATCGGCCGATACCCAAAGCCCAGGTATCGCTATCGGTATCGGGACTGAAAAAGTTGGATCGGTGCATTGCTAGTTTGTGAGTGGTGAAGCAAGTGAGAGAGAGCGGCGGCTACAGGAGCGAGTAACGTTATCGACTCCGGCCCAAACAGGAAAAGTTAACAGAGTCTGGTTTGTCCGTTCTGGGCTACTGTTAAAACATGGCGGTGTCTGTGAGGAGGATCTGCTCCCTATGTAGATATAAACCACTCATTCTAACAAAAACACGATGATTCATATTTTCAGGTGATTATACACTAAAGAAAACATTCTTATTAATATTATATTCAATTTCTGCAAATAGATCCCCGTAATTGTAACACACTGTTACTTTAAGTGGCGTCAACAAATCTAAAAAGATAAAAGCAAGAAAGACTCTTGTCAGCGTCTCAGAAATTACTGTTAACATCTTCAAGCAACCTTTAATTTTTCAGTGTCACCGTGACCAGCGGTTGGAAGTAATTTGGCTGTGTTTATCTAGTGAGCTGTCATTCGGAAGACTGGCTTTCAGCATGAGTGCCCATTTATTTTCACTGCTTATTGAGCGAGGCTGAAATGGTGGAAAACAAGCCTCTCCTGATGTGACGAGGGCAGAGTGGATATCCTCAACATGGCAGCCTGCTGGGTTTCACATGTAAGGACGGACCGCTGGACGTAATGGAAGCACAGGACAACAGATGCTGCTTTCTCGGGGAGTTCAAATGGGTAAAAGGAAATAAAGTAATGGTAAATTTATGCATCAGTGTAATCAAAATGAGAGGAAGGAGGTGCGGAGCGGAGCGGATGGCCTTCAGTGGAATATTCTCGGATGCTGATTAGAGAAGCCACGTTAATGAGATTCATTGACAGTCTAATACGGAGAACAGCGTGCCCCCCGCTGTGTCTGTCTGTGCCGTCCCTTTCTCGCGGTCGCCTTCCTCGTCTCATGTTTTGCTCTTTTTCGCACTTCTTCTTCCTGGCGGTCTGTCTCTTCTCCACAGAGGGAAGCATGTTTACACTGGACTGAAACAGCGGGGGATCTGTCCATTTACACCAAACTCTGTAATGATCACAGTTGTGGAGTTGTACCTTTAATAGGGCTGGAACGATACACACCTATCTCCCAATTCGATACTATCACGATACTTGGGTGCCGATTCGATATGTATTGTAATTTTTAAGAATTGCAATTCGATATTACGATTTTTTGCGATTTTTGTTAACTTTTTTGTTAACTAGACCATGGGGGAAAAGTTGAATCATACACTTCTAGGGACTTTTGATTTGAAAAATATCTAAATCATATATACTATAATCATGTCAGTATATGGGTGCTCTACAGTTGTAGCGTCGGCTGATTTGACCACGGAGATGAGAGTGACCGCTGTCTTGATACGATAACGTTTCCTGTCCATGACAGAGTTAGCATGCAGCTTTAGCCGTGATGTCTAGCTCTGCTTTTCTTGGCAATGTGTGAAGCCCAAAGTGTTTCCATACTTTACTGTTTGTGTAGTGTTTACCACTTTGGATTTAAATTGTGAGGGTTCAAGTCGTATCCATGCGGACACTGCGCCATTTTGTACTTCCTTGTTGTGGCCGGCTACGGTCTGTTTTGGTTGACGGATACGGAACGGATATGACGTCACGTTACTCAGACTACAACAATAAAAGCGGTAACTTCCCTCTACCTCTGCATAGACTCAAATGAAGCAAATATATGAAAATATATAAAAAATTGATTTAAAAATCGTAAAAACAAAAAAAGTGAATCGATATTTTCCCCCCACCCCTAACCTTAAACATCACACACTTTGGACAGCTCTACTGTCTCTCCTTCCTGAGTGGCTTTAAGCAGGAGGAGCAGCCAGCCAACACACACAAAGCACCTTGGGATTCGGGGACGGGCGGCGCCACGTGACAGCCAGCCAGGCAGGCAGGCAGCTGGGCCATATTAACAGGAGTAATGACAAACGGGCCACTGCTGTTGCTTTTTTCGCCTATAAGCAGTGTATCATATCCTGTCAGGTGCTGTCACTCAACACAGCGCCTCGGTATGTGTGCGTGTACACTTTATAAGTGTGTGTTGCCCACTAGCCAAATCCTGTAGTATCCATCTCTGGGCTCAGTGGAGAGCTGTGTAGGGAAAGTAGGGGGGCCCAGATGTTTCAGCTCAATAAGCTTAAGGATGAGTTCATGGGGAGAACATCTGAGGCTTTCAGCTCGGTTGACCCCAGAAAGAAACCCTTAATCCAGCCAGTTTGAGGACATGTGTGTACATATCCTTTTCATAATAGTGAAAGCTGGAGATGTGACTATTGTGCAAGTACTTTTTGTTCAGATAAACTGTGACCTAATTACTTCTTTTGGCGTAAGAGCACTTAAAAACAAAGATGGAAAGAGTAAAACATTGGCCAGATGTAGAAACAGAAACAAATGTGTTGGAATGCCTGTGGGTGTGTATGCAACAGATTGTGTGTGAGAGGGGGAGATAAAGAGAGAGGTTTGTAGGGAAATAGTTGAGACTGTGATTGTGGACAGCAGGAAGGGGGACTGGAGATGTTTGCAGCAGACTAAAGTGGCCCTGTTAAGTAGAAGTGTGTCTGCGTGGAGGTGATCCTGTTTCACTACAAAAAAAGTCTGGCCGCTCCTAATGGTCCCTCCCCCAGGCCACACTTCCACAGCCATGTTAGCTGAGCGGCTGCAGCCTCAGTGTCGTGACAAAGAGGGAGAGGTCGGCAGGGGTCAGGTGGAGGGATGGATCCCAGGGTGCTGCGTTTGCACTCTGGCCACAACACCCAACTTCCCCCAGCAGAGGACAAACAAAGCAGAAACCACAAGCCTCCAGGGAAAAGTCCCCCACATGTTGCTTTACACAGCTTCTGCCCAGACTGTACTGCTGCAGACTCAGCAGTCACACTTTGACTATTCCATAACAACTGATAATAAACCATGTTTTGTATTTGTTTTTACTTATTTATTCATTTTAAAAAGTTGCTTTTAGGTGCATTTTATTCTGTCTGATGTGTGTTTAGATGTGCCTGTTTTTACAATGCTGCACGCAAAGTTTTGCTCTTGGGACAAAAAAAAACTGAACTGGAATGCACTCAACTCAACTCAACTAAAAATACAGTATATAATTGTTTATGGTTCCCAGATGGTTAACTGAAGGTTTGTCTAAGTACACTTAGGTGTGACACTGGACTGCATAAGAGTAAAAGTCAGTTGCTGATTTCAGTGCAATAAGCAGAATAAAGGCATTTGTAAGCAGGAAAGTCCTCATTACTATGTACAGTGTCCTTCTTCTCCTTACTCACTTAGATTACTGTCTGTTAACTAGAAATGGCGTGTACTGTATTGACGGTATGGTGGACAGAATTAAAGTTACAGTACTGACAGTAGTCTTTAAACATCACATTGACAAATTGTTCTTATCCACACTCATCACATACCGCCCCTTTGTCACACCCCTTGGCATCATTAGGAAACAACTACATGGTTGGGCTTAAAACTAGTATGTTTGTACAGTGAAAATGACACTGAACGTTGTGAACACGGGACATGAACGAACAGCTGACAGTAACGTGATGCACGGGACGTTAGTATGAAAAACATTTGACAAATGTTATACAAAAAAATGTTACTAAAGTAACTTGAAAAACAAAACACCAATCTCGAACACCAGGTTTCTAGATGAAAGTCATGTGTTTGTTGGGATTTATGCGGATGCGTTTACATTGCAGTCAGTACAGACTACATGGCGTACAAATGACAAATGACAAAGCAAGAGAAGCGCTCTTATTGCACACTAAATGCCTTGCGCATTATTGTGGCATTCATATGCCTTTTTGCAGAACGGGCTTTTTTTTTTCTGTCCATTTTCTGACGTTTTCATAGGAGTACCATGCAGAATCGGTGGAGTACGCTTTTAAGACTTTCGACACGGTGCATTTAATCATCTTCTGTAATATTTCACCCTCTGTCTCCCAAGGCTGAGGCCCAGCTGATGTTTGCCATCACGGAGGAAGACTGACCAGACAGCAGCAGGACAGGATGAGCTCAGCTGTGATCCACGTTGTCCCTAAGCCGTCCAATCACAACCCCTGCTTCTGAGGATCCAGCCAACCAGGGCACCGGTGGACAGAGGGGTCATATGAGACCAGTTAAGTCTTTTATGAGGCCATACCAGACAGACTTGGGGGACTGGGGCAGAGGAACACTGTCTTTTATGGGCTATTGGGGATAGTGTGCTTCCATCTCAAGGCTATTAAAGGTCTCCCCAGCATGGAGACTCTCACAGCCTGGGGGTGGGACATGGTGCACCTGGGCTTTGGATGGAGACAGAAGATTAACCCCTTCTCTCCTCAACCCTGCTTTTCCCATATGTTTCCATCTCACCACTTATACAGTATATGTATTTCCCAGTCACAGTACCCAGAGACTCCAGCACGCTTTAGACCATTGGTTTTCAAGCTGTGAGGCTCTCCAGAGGGTCGGGAAAGGAGAGACTTGACCTTCTCAGAGTCATAACGGAGAGAAATAACACACATATTGTTAGATTCGGATCCAGTAACTTATACTTTGATGATATCCAGTGGCCAACTTCGGGGTCTGAAAAGTGAAGCCAATGCTGAAGTGGCTTAAACTTGCATTATTTTAAATAGCCAGCAGGGAGCGACTTTGGTAGTTGTCGTACATTTTATTTGACCTTTAACCAGGTAAAATGATGACCTGGCCAAGAGGCAGCAGCAAGAGTATAAAAACACAGTCCACACAAGCGACACTAACAGCACAGATACAGTACAGTATGACAAACATACAGTATGCCATGACAAGACATGAGAAAATGGCTAAAAACAGCATAGGTAAATAAATAGGTCAGAAACTTATAAACACTATGTACAAAATAGTATTTATTAGGGTCATCTGTGGGTAAAGTATGCAAACAAATTCAGGCTAAAAAACAGGGCTTGATTGTAGCCTACAGCTAACTGACCGACTCAATGGCATCATTATACTTCTATCACCCAAAGCCCCCAAGTTATCTATATTTTGTCCGTCTTCATGCTTGTGATAGTTCCTCTAGAGGCAGCAGCATTCACCAGTGAAGGCGAGCTGTATATATAGAGTACACTGTACCCTCTTGAGGTTAGCTTGTGGCTCTGGTTAGTTTTATACTCAACAGGCAGCTGCAGGGATAAGTGAACTCACTCGACTTTTACTGACCTGAGAGGCCTTTATGATACACATGCGCTACCACAAGAAGCGAAAGCCTGTATCACTGGGGAGAATACAAGTCCCATAAACCAGGATGTGATTAAACTCCACCGCAGGGAAAGAGAGGTGGGGTTGTCGAGGCTGCACACCTAAATTAATTTTATTTTTTCAAATTTAACTCACAATTTTCCCCGCTTGCTCTCCCGCATCCACCCATCCAGAGAGCCGAGCAGTTTACTGCCAGCAAGAGAGAATTTTTCGCTAGATTGGCTTTGTCATTTTGATTCATGTGGGGCTCGGTAGTGAGTGTGTTATTGTGCGATCCTGAGCCCGTTCTCCTGCCGCGCCATGCTCTCCTCCCAATGTTATTAACTTAGCATCTTTTGTGCCCTGTAAAAGATGAGTAGGCACAGGGGGGGACTTGGAAAATGATAAATTGTTTGAGGAAAGTTTCCTTTTTTCTCACTTCCTATATCTCGCTGCTGATTGAAATCTCACTGTCTTCACTTATTGTACCCTCTGCTGTGAACTAGAGGTGGGTGGATGAAGGGGGTAACACAAGGGAGAGAGAAGAAAGAGTGTGAGGGAGAAGGTAGAACGGAGAATATCGAAAAGGCTTGATTTGGCATGCAGTGCATGACACCAGTGAGCAGCGGATGATTATGGATGTAACAACCTCCTTTTCACCTCTTGCCTTCTCTGATGTTAGATCATTGGCTGCCACAGGGATCATCTCGCCCAACCCAGACAGTGATGAATACTTTGTTCACACCAAATCAGGTGAAAAATCATTTTTCTGATTTGTCGGCAACATTATTTTCTCACATGGCAGATGTGCAACTATTTATGTTGCCAAAGCATGTTTTACAATCACATTAAAAGCAACTGGTTAGTTTAGCTTAGCATCAAGACTGGGAGCAAGGGAAAACAGCTGGCCTGGCTCTGTTTCTAGCAAATAACACCATTAAAAATGTTGTTTTTTACAGATTAAAAAAGCAACATATTAAGTGTTATTAGTGAGCTTGTAGAGCTCATAATAATGCTTTCACTCTAGTGCTGAAACAATTAGTCGATTAAAATGATTTGTCAACCAACAAAAGATGTATAAAACATTTGAGGGTTAACTTGTTTGATAATTTATCCAGCAAAAATACCAAACATTCACTAATTCATGCCTCTCAAATGTGAGGTTTTTATATCACGTAAATTGAATATCGTTGTGTTTTAGTGTTTAGTGTTTGAAGACACCACCTTAGTGTTTCAGAACTTTTTTTATAGTTTGACAATAGTGAAAAATAACTGATATATTAAATGATGGGCTAATATGGTGCCTTCAAATGGAGTCGTGTTTACCGTGTTTACAAAAAGAGTCCATATGAACGCCCCCCTCATGTCGTATTCATGACCTCGTAAGTGGAAATTTTCTGAAAGCTCTGAGTTCACGAGTTGTGACGTGTTTGTTGACGTTGTCAGAAATGGCGGAGGCCATGGAAGTTAATTTTTTGGTGCATAATAAGTTCATATATTGTAATTTTAGTCGTATCGAGTTTTTCTTCATAATTTTCTAATAGTTTTGAGGAAAATGTTGATATTCCCAACGTCCTCATCTTTTTCCTTTGATATTAAGCCTTTGAATTTCCTGCATTACGTTATCTACTCGATAGTTCGCTAAATTGTTAGCCTCTGTGGCTTCTAGACGTCGACAGTAACGTTAATAAGCAGCGGTGTTTTCATGACTTGATGCCGAAGACAAAACCGTAATAACGCCGTTCACCTCGCTCAGAGGCCATCCTTACCATAATAACACAACTTTAGAAGCAACCAGCTCCATATTTACCATACAGACATGGGAGTGGTATCGGTTTTCACATTGCACTGGCTTTATTCGCTTCTGCGTCTAGACATAACTGGCGTGAATCAGATAAATGTTGAGTCAAAAACTCTATAATTTAAAAAAAAAATCTCAGCTATCTCCAGCTTTCTGTCCAGTTTATCTTTTTCTCTTTCTTCCCCACTTCTTTCCTCCTCTGCTTCACTTCAGCCTTGACTTGCCATGTGCTTTTGTGGCCTGTGGATAAGAGAGTGAAAGTGACAGGGCGGGACGGCAACTGTCCCCAGAGGGACGCGATGTCCTTCTGCCTCAGCAGTGAGCGAGAGCCAGCCAGTCCTAAATGAAAGCCTCAGCCCAAACTCACCATGACAGAGAGGATGGAGCCTCAGCTCAACCCTGATGGCGACCGGACTCTCAGTCTGGTCTGATCGGGAGCCACGTTTACATGCAAAACTGCACCCGTATGATCTGAAAAAATACCTTCAGGATCCTGAATATTCTGGGAATCCAAATCCATCCATAAAAAGAAAACAATATGTAAAAGTGCTTCGATACGGCTGTATTCTCAACAGGTGCCACGAGTCTGGCTCCGAGCCACTGCCCAATAGTCTGCGGTGAGGAGATAGAAGATGGCAGCAGCCATCGAGTGTCATTGTAAATCACTCATGGAGGAGTTTTACTGGCTCGTCTGCTGTAGTGCATATGCAGACGTGCTGGTAAACCTCAGAAGTCTGCTCTGTGATTGGAGAGAGAAATGATGGGCCTCTTGGTTAATGGGGAAAGCAACCGGCGGAGGAAGCCTGTGTTTTTCTAGCTCATCTGGCTTAGATTAGAGCACGCCTGCACTCCACTGTCATAGTGAGAGTGGAGAGGAGATAGAGGCATTAAGACACGAAGAGAGCAAAGAGCGAGGAGGGAGGGGACCGAGGGGGGAGGGGGGGGGGGGGTGTAGAGTAAAAAAAACAATAATAAAGACAGAAAGCAGCCAGGGAGGAGAAAAAGCATTTGCAGAGGGTTTTAGGATTTGTGATGAGCTCTGGCTCTGTCACCCCGAGTGCTTAGCACAAGTCAGAGGCATAAACCCTTTAGATAGGCCTTGTGGAACAATAGAAGAGGAAAGAGCCCTTAAGACGAGGCCGTGACTGAAAGCAGAGGGTCTGGGTTCAGGGAACGGAGCCAAAACGCGACTGCTTGCCCCTGGCACGTCCTTGCCCGCTAACTGAGAGCACATGCCTGGCACAGGAGGACAACTTTCACCCTCCTCACCTTCAGAACATCCTCCTTCCTCAGCGAACACCCCCTCCTCCTCCTCCTATGCTAATGCACTCAGACGTGACCCCTAAGACTCAGTTCTCTAAATGAAGGAAAGAATAACACAGAGACAAAAAAGCTGAGGGGTATCCGTATCACTCACTGCAGGTTAGTGTTGTTTACAGCTTCCTCGCAGCATGCAGCACCTGCAGAGTCACAGAAACAAGTTACAGACACGCTGGAACTAATTGTCTCTTCTTCTGCTGACAACGGCACGGAAAGCAGTTTACAAGGCTTTGAATTAGTTGCCTAATTTCAGTGTTGGCTCTCCTCCCGTGTCTGTTTTGTTTTTGTCCTGCAACATGTGCCTCTCTTCATGTTGCTGCATCTGTAAATCAGTCGTTGGGTTGAAGAGTCTTCTTTTTTTTTAAGTAGCATTTTTCTGTTTGCATGTGTGTGTTTATACGTGTGAGAGTTAATCCAGGCTTTTAGACAGTGAGCTGAGTGGAGGGATTTGGAATGTTTTGAGCCCGTCAGTCTGTTTCAGCTTGTTGTGTAGCCTTCGTGCAGACAGGCTTTCTAGGTCAGGCCTAATTGACGACCTGTATTAATAACAGGGAGAGGCATGTGTGTGTGTGTGTGTGTGTGTGTGTGTGTGTGTGTGTGTGTCCCTGTCCTGGATTTTGCTGTCTCACTGTCCTCAGGCTCAGCTGAGATCCCTAAAACTCCACCCTCTTCACCCGCTCTCTGGGGTTCCTGCTGTTTTTAGGAATATCAGAGGGACGCAAAGGGTTGGTTGGTGTGTGTGTGTGTGTGTGTTTGTGTGTTTGTGTGTGTGTGTGTGTGTGTGGGAACGTCCTGCTGTCGCTGCAGGCCGGCCAGTCTTCGTCCACACCCTCGTCTATTTTGCCTCTACATGGGGTGTCTCTCTGTCTCCCACTCAGATAGGAGTGGGGATGTTTGGGGTCGCAGTCTGAACAAATAACATCACCTCTAATGGGGTAGGCAAGTTTTCCAATGGACATTGGTTGTGAATATCAACAAATAGATGTGAACAATCAAACCTATAATAATAATAACGAGAATTAGAGGTTTCAAACTCATTCTTTTTGCATTTCACTGCACATCCTGTATGAGTATGTGACATATAAACCTCTTGAATCTTGAATCATCTCCAGCTGGGTGGACAACTGCATTTGCAGTGTAGTTTGCAATGGAAAAGACCTTTAGATATTTTAATCAAATTCAGAATAGTGCTACCACAGTTTTAACAAGAACCAGGAGAACTGAGCACGTCATTTCTATCTGTAATAATAATAACACTTTGCTCAGCAGAGATCTGGAAACACATAGCGATATTGCTAAAAAGAAGTCAGATGAACAGGTTTTAAAGGAACAGTGTGTAACATTTCGGAGGATCTATTAGCAGAAATGGAATATAATATTAATAAGTGTTTTCTTTAGTGTATAATCACCTGAAAACAAGAATGTTTTTACAGTAGCTCAGAACAGACAAACTAAACACTGGCTCTAGAGAGAGAGACTTTCACATTTTACGTTACCTGAAGGCCCCCGTAGTTCTCCAACACGCTTGTGAAACTGCGGTAACGTGAGCTGCAGAGTGCAAAACCGTGGTACCACCACCCTGCTCCTAAAGTAGTTTTATTATGATAAGGATGGCCTCTGAGTGAGGTGAACGGCGTTACCACGGTTTTGCACTCAGCGTCTCGTGTTACTACAGTCTTTCAAAGGGAGGAGTGAGCGGAGGAGTACTCAGTTGATGCAACCTGCAACCACACCACTAGATGTCGCCAAATCGTACACACTGCACCTTTAAACAATCCCCAAACTTATTTAGAAAAGAAAACAAAGGCAAACTGTAGCATTATTAACTCAAGCTGCCTGTTATGAACGTCCATCACAGTTCCTGGTTCAACTTTGACCTGCTGTAATTGTGTGCACACACTGTTAAAGACATTACAGGTGTGTTGCCCCTTTACGTTTCCCTCTCAAATAAAGTGGTTTAGATAATCTGACCAAACTGTTAGTTTGTTTACAACCTGTATGATTGTCTGAATGCTTGTCTTTCTTCCACAGCTGGACTGTGTTTAGTGATGTGGTTTCGATCCCAGATTTCAGCAATTACTTTGGGGAGTACAGTCTACGTACGCGTTTCCTTTAGGAACAGAAGTGATGTGTTCTTGTTAGATTGTTAGAGCTTCGGTTGTTGCCTTGTGAATGTGCTGCAGCTGTCTGATGGTCATTTTGTTTTCGTTACCTTAGAATGAGTTGTTCATATCTACATAGGGAGCGGGTCCTCTTCGCGGAGTCCACCATATTGCACCGCCATGTTTCTACAGTAGCCCAGAACGGACGAACCAAACACTGTTAACTGTTTCTGTTTGGGCCGGAGTCGATAACGTTACTTGCTCCTGTCATAACGTTACTTCCTCCTGTCGCCGCCACTCTCTCTCTCTTGCTTCACCACTCACTTCCCACATACACACATACTCTAAGCACTCTACTCTTACAACAACTGGCTTCAGCGATAACGCCATTTGCGTTTTCGTGTCGGCCACCGTAGCAATCTTTGCTCCTCGCTTGGCACATGGGGGAGAATTTGTGATCTGCAACCTCACCGTTTGATACCGCTAGATCCTACACACTGTTCCTTTAAGTACGGAAGTTACGTTTACAAATAAATCAACGTTGACCTCTGGTTTCACACGGGGTACGAACAGCGGTCTCTTGGGTCAAAGTCCGGTGTTTTTTGACCCACCCATCCCCCTCGACCTCCTCCCTACATGGCGTTTGTCGCTATTTTACTTCCTGGTTCACGATTATGTGGGTTACATATGAATTGATTTTGCAAGATATATACAAATTACAGTGCCTTACTTTTCGTAGGTTTAGCGGCAAACGGTCACAACACCCTGACACACAAATGGAACCAACTTCTTAATGATATGAAATGCACCCAGACTTGACTCATTTATTCTTCCTTTTTATTGTGTTTTTGAATGCATTCCTTTGCCACATGTAACGCACTTTAAATTGTGTCTGTGTTTGAAAGGTGCTATAAAAGCAAACTTGCTTTGACTCTCTGACGAGGTCATCTCTGAACTGGAAAGTGAAAGTCTTTGAGGACAGCTTGAGGGACGGACCCTTGTCATTCCACAGGAATTTTCTCATCGTGGGGAAAATTACTAACCATATGATGCAAACCCTCACCTCACAAGCTTTTTTCATCAGGAAAGAAACTCAACTTTTCCAGCTCCGCCGTCTTCTGGTGGAAGATATTTCCTTCACACAATGACCAAACTTCCTGGTTAATCTTGCAGGAGTCACTTCGAGCCAGCGCGCGCATTCATGCTGAGTCTGGAAGTGAAAGCTGCGTTACCTTGAAAGCAGAAAGTCAGTAAGCTGTTCTCTCTGGAGCAAATCGCTCCTACTGCTCGGCCTCCTAATCCCTCATGGAGCTGCTGTGTTCAACACACACTCTAATAACCCTCTGCTGCTGTTTTCTGACACACGCCTCAGCTTTATGTGCTTCCTGTCTTTCATTTGTTTCTCATCCACCAGCTGTAGCTGGAAAGACCCCCCTTCATTCTCCATCCATATTCTATCTCAGAGTCGTCGCTGCTCCCAGAGGGGATGTCAGTGCAAAGAGAAATCATGTCCGTGATCACAAAACTTCACTCTTCTGACAGACTAAAGCCCAGAGCAGCAGGAACAGCGTGTGTGTGTGAGAGGGAAAGAAGTGAAGCAAGGGTGAAATTATTTGTTTGTTTATATGAGGGATAGTGTTCACATGTATAATGATTCTTTCAAAATCCCCCCTTCGACTAGCATCTGACAGCAGGAGGACAATAAATCTCTGGCTCCTTGTTAAGACAATGTTTTGGACTTGGACTCAGGCACTCATTGGTCTGTGGAATGTGAATGTGATAGCTTGTAATTCCTCACATCTGCTCTCCTCATCAGCGTCCACATCTTTATATGGTCAAAGTATTCTGTGGCTCCTGCTGTTTGGTAACAATGTCTAGAAATGGCCTGAGATCATCTAATCACGTCCATATCCACATTTTGACAACCGTGGGGGAAGCCTATGCACAGAGGTTGCGTTGAAGCGTGTTGTGCGCGCTCTCTCTCTCTCGCTTAAACTCGTGTTCTTGTGATGTTTTAGTAACTACAAGTTAGCATTAACATGCATATTGCTGCTGGAGCACACTAAACGTAGCACATTGTTACGAGGATGCATGCTACTTTTGTCTGAGCAGACTGACGGGGCCAAGTCCTGCTTGGCTCGCTCGCTGAACTCTGTTGTCATGGCGACAGAAACGTCGTGGCAGTTGGAGTGCATCTCCTTCGGAGAAGAGACCAGTGCCAGAGCATTATGCATCTACTCGCGCTGCCTCTTTACTATTAATGGACATAAATATTTATATGGTTTGGAAGATATTTCCACGGCGGAGGAGAGCCGGCGGCCCGCGGCGAGCGGAGACATGAGCTGATGAAGTGGTCTGTGTCACACATCTGTGACTGCGTGCTCATGTGTGGAAGCACAAGTGCATCTCTCAGTGCCCTTTAATCTCAAATGGTTATAAGAATAACAATGTAGGATTTTAATGCAACACAGAAAAAAAGGGCTTTTATTGTGTTTTGCATGCATTTAAATCTCACTCATCTCCAGCGGTCTTCTAAATTAGAATCATTAATCTCTGTTACAGAGCGCTGATACTGCAGTAGGCTTACAGTGCTGTGTGCTTTGATGCTATCGTGCTGTAACAAATTGTTGATCACAATGAGAAGTCAACCAAGATTTTTTTTTTTTATTAACAACGATTTGGATAATTTGACGGGTCGTGTCTAGAGGGTAACCCGCAAAATTGCGGACGTTAATATAATATTCAAGATCAATGCCTAACCTTAACCATTCAGGATAAATGCTGTGCTCAACGTTGTGAATTCAAACAAAAACACTTGCTTAGGTTTCGGAAAAAAACATCATGGTTGGGCTTAAAATGACTACGTTTGTAAAGTGAAAGTGAAATGTAACTTTGTGAACACAGGACACGAACAAACAGCTGATTGTAAAGTGAAAATGAACGCATTGGACACAAACAGTAGTCTCCTGGATGAAAACCTTCATACTACATCACCACACTCCCAGAGCACTTCTTCTGATTGTTTAATATTGCCGTGGATGGTTTTACATTTTAGTGAATTGAAAGCCTGGTACAGCTCATGGTGCCTTCAAATGGTGTCGTGTTTACCGTGTTCACGAGAAGAGTCCATATGAACGCCCCCCTCATGTCGTATTCATGACCTCGTAAGTGGAAAGTTTCTGAAAGCTCACAGTTCACGAGTTGTGATGTGTTTGTTGACGTTGGCAGAAATGGCGGAGGCCATGAAAGTTAATTTTTTGGTGCATAATAAGTAAATGTATTGTCATTTTAGTTATATATTGTTTTTCTTGGTAATTTCATAATATGTCTGAGGAAAATGTTGATATTCCCGACGGCTTCATCTTTTTCCTCTGTCATTATGCCTTTGCATTTACTGCATTATGTTACTGCTAGCTTGCTAAATTGTTAGCCTCTGTGGCTTCTAGACGCCGACAGTAACGTTAATATTGCTAAAGGGTTGTGTGTTGGTATCGTGAAAAAGAGGGACAGAGTAAAGTGCGACAGTTAGGGAATGTGTCCAGGATAAAAATGGATTGCGTAATGGACTTTGTTTCCTTCAGAAAGAGCCAGGCTAGCTGTTTCCCCCTGTTTCCAGTCATTATGCTAAGCTAAGCTAAGCTAACCACCTGCTGGCTCTAGTTGCACATTTAACACACAGATAAGAGTGTATCAATGTTCTCATTTAACTATTGGAAAGAAAGTGAATGACAAACTGCTACGAATTGTTCCCTAAACATAAACCTAGATGACAAATTCAGATGTTGCTTACCCTGAAACTACTTTCAAAACCAGATAGGACGGTAGTTTCTCTCTGATTGAGGATTTTACAGAGTCTGGAAACAGTCCAGCCACGTTGCAAAATGCTTAAACCAAACAATGGAAATGGAGAGAGCGAGCAGGAAGAGTAATGCATGCAGGCTGACATCAAATGAATAGAGTAAAAACTAACTGTATTTGCTTTTCCTTTTCTTATCTTTTCATAAATGGCACTCTCTGGCTACAAGGTCACCCTGTCACTTCACAGCGATGTTTGAGATCTATATTTTATTGGCTTCAGTGCCGCCTGTATTTCATGCTCGTCGCCTTGCTCCTCCATTTTTCTCTCTCCAGCTTTGTTCTCTAACGACACATCTTCTTTTGTCTCCCCTCTTTCTCTTAACATTCTCTTGAATTTGTGACATTATTTCCTGTGAAAGTGTAGGATAGGGGGCTCCTCCCCGAGGGCCTCTCACAGTGGGCTCAGCTTTATAGAGATTAAATCATAAGTAGAGCCTGTGGAATCTAAAGGGAGAGAGGGAAAATCATCCCATTTTTATATTTCATTTGCATGCTTTCCTCATCTTTCCTCCAGGCCTTTTGGTTAACGTGACCCACCTCCCACGGCTGTCTCACAATCTATCCTCTCCATAATGACTAATTTAAATGGCTTTGATAATCCGTTAGTACTTTGAATTAAATAGCCATTAGACAAGGGTTCACAGGGAATGAGGTGAAGGGGAGGATGTGGCCTGAGTGTCCTCTTCATCTCGCCTCTCACTATGCAGAGAAGTACTTTTCTTTTATTTAAAGCATTAGTTAGAAACAAAAGGAGCTCTGCTAAAAGGCTCAAGTGTTGTCCTATAATTAAAAGCTGGACTCATCCTACAGTTATTTTCTATTTGAAGACAGAGTGAAGCCATCACTATTTTGAACAGTGACATTGAGCACTGAGTTAACAAGACCACAATCCATTGTGTAGACTTCTTTCAGCCTTTAAGAGTAGTTTCATTCACTTTACTATTTAATATTTTTTCAAAAAAGGGAAAAGGTCCAGAGTGTAGAAGTTCAAATCAGTGTGATGAAGGTGCTCTTTGGTGGGGTACACAAAGGTTAAAAAAGGGGGAGTCCAAGGCACTCTTCTGGCAAAAAATAAAAAGCCTTTATTCAAATGGCTATTTCATGATGAAATGCTAAAAACAATGCTGGTACATGTTCAGATTGGGTAACAACCAAACCTAACAGAATTGGTTGTTTCCCAAACTGAATATGTACCAGCATTGTTTTTAGCATTTCATCATGAAATAGCCATTTGAATAAAGGCTTTTAAAGAAGAGTGCCTTGGACTCCCCGTTTTTTAAAATATTTTTTCTGTTTTACACCAGTAAGAGTACATGTGTATGTAAATATATATTTGGTTTCCATTGTTTCCATTTTTAGGTATTCCCTGAGTGTGACTTTCATAATTTGTTAGCCTCCTTTTTCCCTTAAAACTGGAAAACCCTTGAAAATATTAGCATAGTCTCCTGTCATTTCTCGCTTCCTCCAACACAAAACTGCTCTGAAGCTTGTATTAAATGTTTTTAAAAATCCTAATTTTAAACTTCCAATCAAATTCTTTTCATGAACATTTCTCTCCACATCTTGTCGTCAATAATTATATCCAATAACAGTTCCCTGGTCAAGTATCTTCTATTATGTCAGCTAATAATATATTATGAATATGAAAATGATATTTTTTAAAGGAGCAGTGTGAAACATTTAGGGGGATCTATTGGCAGAAATGGAATATAATATTAAGAAGTATGTTTTCTTTAGTGAATAATCACCTGAAAATAAGAGATGTTGTGTTTTTGTTACCTTAGAACGAGCCGTTTATATCTACATAGGTAGTGGGCTCTCTTCACAGACTACACCATGTTGCACCGCCATGTTTCTACAGTAGCCTAGAATGGACTTTTCCTGCATACGCTGGAGTCGATAACGTTACTCTCTTGCTTCACCACTTACTTCTTCTGACAAAAACAACAGTTCGAAAAAATATATTGATGTTCAAATTAATCGCAAGAAGAAGCCCCCGGTGTGTAAGGACCTTTAGATGTGAGGATCAATAACACATTTATGTCTGTATGGTTAATATTTACTGTTCAAATATATCAATCTTCTCATCTAACTCTCGCCAACTAAGAGTGTAAGCACTTTCCAAAATGTCAAACTATTCCTTTAATTAAATGTTCAAAAGTTTGTGACTTTTATCTGGATTCTCGAGGTCAGATCACTGAGGTCATAAAATGTTTTTTCATTCCTGAGTTTGACTCGTGGGTGGTATCTTTTGACCGGTGTCAAGAAAACAAGCAGTAAATTGTTCCAGTTTACTAGTAGTTTGCAGTTTATCACATCCCTGCCAGGAGAGAGGAAAATGCTTTCATTATTAAACAAGACCCTCCGGCGCCAAAACATTTGTATCGTTATCAGTAATTAATTTACTTTGCTTCAGGTCAAACAGTTTAATAAAGAAACGGAAAGCAGCTGAAGAGTTGGAAGCTCTTGACACAAGGTGAGTGGTCAGAGCAGATTTACAAGTCTTCCTGTAAACCTCAAATGAGAAAAACTGATGGAGGAGGCTCGCGATTTTTTATGAGCTGTATTCCCTGAATCCACATCTCACGTTAAAGTTTCATGTATCTGTCACTTTCAGAGAGGTATCACGGAGTCAGAGCAAATTGAACATTCATCCTGAGGGAATATAAATATCACATCAAAGAATCGGATCTTTTTTATTAAGAAAATGTACACTGCCAGCTGACAACGGCATCAATTCTCCCCTGATGGACTTGGGCTCATGGATTTATGATTTAAAAATGAGCATTTGAAACGTGGCAGTCTGGTGTTTCCCCTGGAACCGCCTGCTGAGTTTTGACATGAAGAAGAAAATAACCTGTTATGCTCTGCTTTTCCTATTTGCTTTTTTCCCCCCTGGTCGCATCCCCTATTCATTAAGTCCCCCATCTCATATGGTATGTGACATTTATTCTTTGATGCTGCAACAAATGGATCTTGAAGTAGGACTTTGATATGACAATTTTCCACAGCTCATTGGCTGACCTTTTATTCACCACTGATGGTGATCCAAGGTTAAACCTTCACCTTGTCTTGTCCTTCTATAGAAATAATTACACCATTGTGCCTCCATTTGTCATGATAGACTGTTCCAATCAATCACCTGGGTTATCTTTGAACACCAATCACATCTTCAAATAATGAGACTGAGATCCATCGGTAAATTAATGTGGCACATCACTCAGACATGATGGGGATCCTCTTTGCCCTGGTGGACAAATAATTGTCCATTTCTTATCCATCACTCCACTTTCTCTGACAGACTTGTTGGTGACATGACCTTTCCATCCAAAGGAGGTGACCGAGCCATAATTACTATCTTGAATTCATTTCAATAATCTTAAAATGATCATTTATTATACAGGTCATAAAGAATGGTGTGCATTTAGCAGATGCAGCAGATGGGTGTTGTTGTGAGCAGATTTAACCCCCATGGAGGCAGACGTCTGCGGGATAAAATGTCCTGATCTCCTGGTGAAGACAACAAACACTTAAATTCACCTTATATACTTTAAAGGAACAGTGTGTAACATTTCGGAGGATCTATTAGCAGAAATGGAATATAATAAACTATGTTTTCATTAGTGTATAATCACCTGTAACTAAGAATCGTTGTGTTTTCATTAGTTTAGAATGAGCCGTTTATATTTACCTAGGGAGCGGGTCCTCTTCATGGAGTCCGCCATGTTGCTCAGTAGCAGTAGCATAGAATGGACAAACCAAACACTGGCTCTAGCGAAAGCCTTTCACGTTTTTACGTTACCTGAAGGTCACTGTAGTTCTCCGACATGCTTGTGAAACTGCGGTAACGTGAGCCACAGAGTGCAAAACCGTGGTACTGCCAGCTGCCGTCCGTTGCTCCTAAAGTAGTGTTATTATGGTAAGGATGGCCTCTGAGCGAGGCGAACGGCGTTACCATGGTTTTGCACTCGGCGGCTCGCGTTACTGCAGTCTTGGAAAGGGAGGAGTGAGCAGAGGGGTACTCTGTTGGTTGCAATCTGCAACCACACCACTAGATGCCACCAAATCCTGGGTACAAATATTCAAACCTGTGATTTTTTGGTTGCAGCAGAAACAAGCTTTTTATCACCTTTGAAATTGATATGGCAAATCCAGCAGATATAGTGCAACCATAGCATTTACTTTAATATAAATCCAATATTCATTCTCCTTTTAGCTCTGTTTTTGGTCTCCACCAACCAAAATATTTGTCTCTTTAGCTGTTAAACGCTCAACTTTGTTTACCAGCTAGTTGCTAACTGTGTCTGCAGTTTGGTGCTGAGCAGGTAGTGTACAGTGAGAGCTTTTTCGCTGAATTTAGCTGCCGATTCATAAGAGCAGTGAGAGTGAATTAAACAGTAATGTTTCGCAAACATGAGCTGAAAGATGCTAAAATACTCTGTAGAACTGAGTGGTTTAGAGCAGCCCCATCTCCTAAAAATTACATTCCCATACAAAAAAACTGCATTGTGAGTTACGTTTTGGGGGAAAACATATTTTGTCATGGATTCTGTTTGTCTCTGGCGTATCACAGATAAATTTCTAATATTTCTCATCCGCATAGGGAGTAGGTTGGGCTGCTGGATGGGTCAAACATACACAGGACTTTCACTTGGAAGACGGCTGTTTGCTTCCTGTGTGAA
Source organism: Sebastes umbrosus (assembly GCF_015220745.1). Taxonomy (NCBI): domain Eukaryota; kingdom Metazoa; phylum Chordata; class Actinopteri; order Perciformes; family Sebastidae; genus Sebastes; species Sebastes umbrosus. The sequence continues at coordinate 20,466,175 of NC_051272.1, forward strand.
ACCTAAAATTTCAATTTACAACGTTAACCACGTGTTTAAAACTGCGACCATAATCCAGGAGAAAATACAAACATAATTCGGGAGAAAATACGAAATGTAATTGAGAATGCGGTTTAGTTGTGTGGGAACCTAATTTTGTAGGATACAGGGTTGATTTAGAGTCAGGTGTTAATTATCTGTAGATTCATCACTACGAGCGACAGTTAAAACATATCAAACAGTAGTTGTCTGAGTTTTTTTTTTTTCCTTCATCGACCGGTCCAGCTGGTTCCAGATGGCGCCATAATGCTGAAGGCTGCTTTTGAATGCAATGTTTTGGCTGCAGCTACTTTCAGGAGATGAAAGCTTGTGCTGCTGACCTTGTGAGACCATTAGGGGCTGGTTGTGAAGCCCTCTTATAGTAAGGTCTGTATGGGGACGGAGGATCAATACAGAAATACAGTGTTTATATTGCTTTCTCCTCTAAGATCACCAGTGACCTTATAGGCATCCTCTGATATTTAAGAATTGCACACTCGTTGTCTGGTGGACACAAATATCGAAATAAATGATAAAATGTCAAAGTGTCTCTTTAAGCATGACGTCACCTTTTCTCCAGCCTGAGGTATTCATCTATCCTTGGAAACATCCTTTCAGCGCTGTAGGTTTTGATTTGGACACCGATTCCTGGGTATTCCCTGTCTTGTGTGTTTGTCAATGGAAGCGTGGCTGCAGCTCCTGCGCGTGTAGAAACAGGTTAGCAAACACTGCTGTCACGGGAGGAGCACTTTGAACATGTTTGAGCAATTTTCATTTTTGTCAGGGAGTTGTGTTTACATCCATATCTGATGACATCTGGAGAGTGATGAGGAAAAGATCCTTTGTTTGTATGCTCAGATTTCTACTCAGAGTATTGGGCAGGTGTTTCTAAGCAGCGGGCCTATTCTCCTTATTGGCCACACTGTGCACAAACACATGTAAGTCCCTGATGGTTGTCCTCAGGCCTGGTGAATCTCACTCGCAGCAGACAGTAATGAGAAAAAGGATAACTGTGTTCCATCAACAGCTGAGCCCTGCAGCTCCTGTCAGCATTAAATGCACATATATAGCCGCTGGCCATGCAGTTGCTAAGGAAGTGTTGGTATCCAAGCAGGAGTTGGCAGGGAAACATCCCCAAAGTTGATTCAAGAGATTGGATGCCACTGGAGTTGATTTCGAGCTGCATCCATATTTCATTTATGTATAGTAGCTCTCTGAAGGGAAGGAGGGAAATTACCTGGGCATCTGTGAAAAGGCTGCAGCGTTAAGTGTAGCAGGTCCAAAATAAACTCTGGGAACGTCATTATCGGCTTGTGGACATAAAAAAAAACAGCGTTGGCGGTGGGGTAGGACAGTAGTAGACAGAGTTATGGCTCTGAAAGTCCCAAGCTCAAACTGTATTAACAGGTTTCCACATTAATCTTGGTCAGCGGGTCTCCAGCAGGCCGGACGCGGGATAAAATAGTGACCACATTGACAGTGTTGTTTCCACACCTGGTTACTGGTCTCCAGTTAAAAGCTGTCGAAACCATCCAGGCCTCTGCAGACGTGCCACAACACTGTAAAACATCAGACATAAAATCCTCTGACTTGAAGTCTTGTGATTTAAAATGATTTGAATAAATATACAGCCGAGAGTTCATTTAACTCATCAAATTGAGTTTTGTAAAGAGACATGATTAGCATTTTAGCAGACTTTGCAGCATGCATTTTTGGGGGTTAATGTCTCTCTGACAAAGCAATGTGATGTTTTAAATTGGGCTGTCAAAGTTAACGTGATAATAGCGCGTTAACGCAAATTTGTTTTAACGCCACTAATTTCTTTGACGCAACTTGCAATTTTTAGGTTTTAGTGGGCTCAGTTTTAAAGTTAGAGTGAAGATACTGGCATCTATGAAACTAGAAAACCTAAGGAATCCATTTTTTAAGGCCAAGGAAATAACGCTCTGAACTTGTGCTGAACTTTGCCCACTTTATGATAATCACATGCAGTTTTGGGGAAGTCATAGTCAAGACAGCACACTGACACACTGACAGCTGTTGTTTCCCGTTGGGCTCCAGTTTGCCATGTTATGATTTGAGCATATATTTCATGCTAAATGCAGTACCTGTGAGGGTTTCTGGACAATATTTGTCATTATTTTGTGTTAATTGATTTCCAATAATAAATATATACATACATTTGCATAAAGCAGCATATTTGCCCACAAAATACTTGACAAATCTCCCTTTCAGGTACGTTTTGAACAGATCAAAATGTGTGATTGATTTGCGATTAATCCGGTTATGGACAATCCGGTGATTAATCGCGATTAAATATTTTAATCGGTTGACAGCCTTACTTTTACAATTTGTTAACACAGCAAAAAGGTGTGCCTCAAGGTTCTACTTCTTCTGTGTTTTTTTTTGTTGGCTTATTGAAAATGCTTCACTTTCTTACCCTAAAACAAATAGTGCTTTCAGAAATGCAGTCATTTATTGTTTCCATATAGTTTGATCATTTTTCTCATGAGAGTGTCTGTCCTGAGGTTGTTTTTCCTTTTGTGTTGTTGTGTTTTCTGTTTGTTCTTGTGAGTGTATATTTTTGGGATCTTCTTGAAAATGAGTTGATACATCTCAGGTGTTTATCCTGATAATACATTTGACTAACAGAGACCCTCCTTTCTGATTAAAACATACCTGATTGGGACTTGCTGTGTGTCTTTTAATACACGTTAAATTATGTCACGGTTATTTCCTTCAATAATAATGAACCCGATACACTTCTAACATAACAAACGCTGTGGGAGCAGCCTCACATGTTGTCTCTATTCTAGCACAGGAACAGCCAAAGCTGTGAGGACTTTGAGGGAAATGAAGAACAGACCCTTTGTGCTGAGAGTATGTAAGCGGAAAATATATGTGACCGTAAAGTATGTCAGCATGACAAAACAAATGTGGACTCAAATGAACTGAACATGTTTAGCTCTAAGCTGTCGTTAGAGGTGGAAATTACACATCGCTTTGCTGATTTGACTCGTTTCGTTCACAGTCATGCACTGTAAGTGATCACATTACCAACGCACTTTAATACGTACATCAGTAAGTTCATACGACTGTGAGGTTCAGCACTGATTCTAACGTTCAGTCTGTTGCTGGTTCAGTTTGTTCAGTTTAGTACAATACAAGCACTGTTTATAAAGGTGGTTTTAGACAGCGAGCAGTTTGCAGCAGGTCGCAACACCACAACAACAGTTCCCGGCTACCTCCGGGAGGAAATTGCTAGCAATATGACACGATCAATATTGCAAGTTTGCTAACACGCCGTCCTCCGTCCGTCCAAAAGTAACGCAAGATAGGTACCCCTCTGAGAATGTGTTGTTTAACCAGGATGTTGCTTTTTTATCACTACTGAGTTATCAATGGTGCTTTTATCCACCAGTAAGGAGAGCTCCACCGCTAAGAACTGCTGATTCGTTCAGTGCTGATTCACTATATCGTCAGTTCAGTTTTGTGTTAAAGACTCTGAACGCCTCTGTTTCTCTTAAGTTTAACCAGCGCACAATATTTTACAGTGCACCAAGCCACAATGCCTCAATCCACAATTCATAATTCATTTTTAAAAATCTTTTAAATCCCACATTTCCACCTTCCAAGACTCCCAGACCAGAAAATGTGTCTGGGCCGGACCAATAACCACAGACCTCCATACTTGTGCTGCACTCCCAACCACAGGCCTCTGACAGAAGAAGTGTCTCAGACCTGTTTGAATTAAACCAAACAGTGATGTCTTGTCAAAACACACACACACTGGATTTATAGCACACCTACAACAACCGAGTGGATATGAGAAATAAATCATCAGAGTTAAAAATGCATGTTGTCTCTGCGGTGAACGAAATCCCCAAATGAAACAGAGGAGGAGAGAAATTGTGTGTGACAGACAAATGGATCTTTCCCTCCTGGTGAATCAGATTTCTGGAGGAGGAGGAGGAGGAGGAGGAGGGGATGCAGCGGTGGCTCCCCTGGCCTACTTTCCTCCATTCACCAACCAGTGCATCCTCCTGGGAACACTGGAGGTACAGTATATGGAGGGAGTTTAGCCACGCTTGGCTTGTCACCGCAAGACAGCAAAGAAATGGCTGCACTCGAGTGGGTTTGGGAGGGATGGGGGGGGGAGTCAGTCAGTCAGCACACTTACTATACATAAAGAGGACACAAGGGCAAAAATGGTCCAGTCATTCCTTATTTCCATCTTTACACTCTCCATTTCCTTTCGCTCTACAGCCTCGGCGCCTCCTCGGTGTGTGTTTTCTCGCTGCTTGGTTAAGCTCAAACCCAGCAGATGTTTCTGTTGTGTGAATTCCTGAAAGAATATAAAATATCAGATTGACACACATCTCTTCCCTCTACTTTCCTCCCTCGCTCTCTCTCGTGTCCTCGGGCTCCTGTCACTGACTGAGCTACAGCAGGTCCATAATTATTAAGGTGGAGGAAAGCCTCACACTAAAGTGCCTACAGGTGTTTTTAATGGCGGGGAATGCACACAGAAACAGATAAAAAAAAGTCAAAAATGAAACACAGAACAGAGCTGTCTCAATACAGAAAGCGTTAAATATACATCTAAAAGCTTTCTAATTTCAGATTAAGCGTGTTAATACTCTTCTTTACGCCTCTTCCTACGGATTTGTCCAATTATTCTTCTAAACAGCGTCGGGGGCTTGTTGCTAGGTTACAGCCAGGTAATACACACCATTACCACAGGAGTAGCAAAGATGAAGATGCTTCCAAATAAAGATGATTCAGTACCCTCGAAGCTTAGGAGCGTCGTTTCCATTGTCACCTTCCTCTACCCCTTCGCTCCGTCAGCCTGGCCATGTGACAGACGCAGACAGGCTCACTAAGCCAGATGGAGATGCATGAATTCACAGATGATTTCATGTGAAAGCACACTGATTTTGAATGGTGTCTCAGACTAATTCTTTGGAGGAAAATGTTTGCCACGAGAACGGTTTCTGCTTAAATATCTACGTTAAAGAGATTTTCCCAAAATACATGTTGAAGTTAAATTCTGGAAAACAGAATTATGACTCAGGCTATCAAATGGAAAATTAGAGACAGCAAAGCCTATTCAGCGCCGCAGTTGTGTAACCAAATGTGTGTGTGGTTCCCCTAAAGGGCATCCAGGAGATGAGTCCTGCCCGTCTACACCATGTCTTAGTTTGATCCTGGTCCCGGAGTCATAGAGTGGGCGGGAAGCTGAGAGACATGATGGCACGTTTCCCCTGGGCGCTGGCTGATGCCCCCTGACAGATTGAGGCTTCAACGGTGTGTTCAAAGTCTTCCTGTGTACATCTGTGTCTGTGTGTGGCTTAGGGGGTGTTACTTATCAGAATAATAGCAGACAAATCGCACAGTTGGGGACAAAACCTCCATGGCTTTGTTTGTTTGTTCAAGCAAATGAAATAAAAATTCTAAAATAAATGAATCATAAAAAGCAATCATCAGTGTTTTGTGACTGATCCTCCTACTGTGATTTCTGCTCTATTTATCTTTTATAAAGTTGCCAAATAACTTTTTAATTGCTTTGTGAGCCTAATCCCAACATTTTATGATCAGTCACTGAGTCTGTTTCTGATGCCCACAATACAATTACATCTAAATAAAGAGAAGTTATGGAGCTATTTCTTGCCGAACAGCAACTGGACACAGTGACTTCAAGTCTTGTCTTGTCGTCAACGTGTGGTTGCCAGGCAACCAGTGGAGACTCCACGAAGTCTGTGCGACCGGTTGCTGGTTTTCATGCTAAACTAAACTAATCGTCTCCTGACTCTAGCTACATACTTAAAGCTAGGGTTGGTAATCTTTGTCAAAAACGTTTTTTTGACGACGAAGGCCACCAGTTGCGTCGCCTCTCGTCTTCTTTGTCTTGGCCAAAAAGTTGCACTCAAACACACCGCAAAAACTACAGTCTACGGTCAACTACCACGTACTTTCTGCGCCTGTGTGAGAGGAAATAACTGTTCCTACCAGCAGGTAGTGATAGTCTGTATTTGTCATTCAAAAAAGGGAACCAGGAAGGACTGCAGATATACAAGCCGTTGTAAAGATACGTAAATGAAAATAAAGCGGCGTTTGACGACTATTTTCACACCACTCTCACCACTTAGCTTCATTCCAGATGGCCGTGTTGTTGTGAAAATATGTGTGTACTGGAGCAATCAGATGAGATGAAGATGATGAATGAGAAGAGCCTTCTGTGTGCTGTCTTGACTTAACTCATTGGCTTGCTTTCCTCACGTCGTTCCTCATTTGTTGAATAGCCAATCAGAGTGATTTCTCTCACCGACGGGCTCTGCTGCTGATTCAACATGCTGAATTGGCCGAAAAAACTCTGACACCGGCAGACTAGAGACGACTGTGCCGGACACACCAGAAAAACTGTCCGATGGCCGACCGTCGGCTTGGTGCGTCAGGGCCTTATCCACAAGATGCTAGCTTGACAGCTGTGATTTCTAACAATAGCCATGTTCAGTGTTTACGTTCATAATGATAATTTTGGGGGAGTGGCTTTGAAGGGAGGCCTGAAGCAACGGACTGTCAGCGTTGCCAACTTGGCAACTTTCTCTCTAGATTTAGGGACTTTTGGAGCTATTGCTGCTAGCTACTTTCATTGGGAAAGACTTGGCAACGCTGGGCTGTTTTGTTTTTTTAATCTAGCGTACTCTTGCTAGTTTCTCAGCATTACCGACCCTAGCTTTAATGCTAGAGCTGAAACAATTAGTTGATTGACAGAAAACAAATTGGTAACTATTTTGATAATCAGTTAATTAAGTAATTTTTCAAGCAAGCATGTGAACCATTCATTAGTTTAAGCTTCTCCAATGTGGAGATTTGCTGCTGTTCACAGATTTTTATAGCACTCTGAAGATATCACCCAGGGCTCAGGGAAATTGTGCATTTTCCACTATTTTCTGACATTTATAGAATGATTAATTGAGAAAAATAATCTGAAGATTAATTGATGATGTAAGTAATTGTTTGTTGCGCAGGCGGAGAGTGGTATCAATCTTCTCATCGATATCTCAGCAAGAAAGCCAATAAGCATATTTCTAACTATTCTTTTACACCATATGCATGTCAGTCTCAATAGAAAAGAAGCCGCAGAGAGCTTTTATGCCATTTTAAACCTGCACAACATAAACCACGTTTCAACATGGGGAAGAAGAGACAGTTTTATCTCCGTGCAAAAACCAGACTGATGAAATTACATCCCGTATTTATAGGAACTCAACATTTACATATTAAAAAGAAACATTTAAAGACAAAACAAACCAGCACAAAATGAAATATTAAATTACTCCTATGCTGTTGCCGGGGAAATTCCTTAAGACTACATCCGTGTGTTTGTGTGTGTGTGTGTGCGTGCACAACAATGGGGCCTACTTTGTGAGAGCTTGTGAAGCATGTCCACAGCCTGTTTAATGAGATAGCATGTGGTATGATGCTTTCTGTGTGAAATTGAAGCGCGGGCTGTGTAAATTGAATTAAATGGGTATGTGCGCGATAAGAATGTGCATGTGAGGAACGGCCTGTAAGCTAGTATAGTCCGCCTATCAGTGTGTGTGTGTGTGTGTGTGTTATGTGATTAACATGGACACAAGAGTAAATTTTATTGCCGGCAGCTTGAATGGAGGATGAACAAGTAGACTCTACACCAAATTGTGCCAGAAAAAAAGAAGGGTTTCAAATTATTTTTGCACACGTAATGAACACAGCGTTCAATCCAGATTCCCTAAGGTTCAACATCCGCATGGTCTCATTGGAAGATTTCACTGAAATAATAGTCTGCTCGACTTGTTCCCTGCAGCAGCAAAACCTTCCATCACCTCATCCGAGTCACCTCAGATGCCATTAATTAGAGCTTGGAGAGAGTTTTCTTATGTATCAGTCACCACTTTTGTTAAATCCTGAGCCAATTTAAAATGTTTCCTTGAATTCTTGCAAAGTGACTTCGACCATCACTGAAAGGTCAAAACCAGGGACTGTAAACTGATTTTGGAGTCGTGTATTGACTGGTGTACTCCATCCCGGGGGGCTACAGATCACTACATTTGTTGATCAATCACTGATTAGCTAAGAAAAACAACTGCGTCGCGGCCTGAAGAGAGGACTTCTCCCCAACACCGGTGATCCATGTGAGCGCTCAAAGGCGGCGGGGGGAGGAGGTGGTTTAGTCAGTGATTCACCTCAGCCTTTCTTTACTCTCTGAGCCCTCTGAAAATACCCAAGGAGCCAAAAAGAAAATACCTCACAGCTGTTCTCTCGACAGCCAAGCCATTCCTGTGATACTTTTCTTACACTGCAGGCGGAGGCCCTGCGTCTGAACCGAGCTCCCGACGAGTCTTTGAATCCAACCTTTCCATAAGCTAATCTCTGCCTTGTTTTAAACTTCGCTTTAAGCCGCTGGTTGTCGTTTATTCTTGACTTCAGAAATGCTCTTAAAATTGCAGACTTCCTAAGGGCCAATAAGAAAAGGATCAGGAGAAAACACAAGGAGACTGGGGGTTGGAAGTATCACGTATGCCACTGGGAACGTCAGTGTCACGACCTTAGAGGAGAAGGCAAAAAGATCAGTCTCCGGAGCGCTTATCTTGCTCTCCATCTGTAGTAGATTTTGTGACACAAGGAGCACAGAGGGATAGAAAACACTTCAGGCTCCCCCCTCTCACCCCTTCCAAACCCGAAACAAAAGCACTCCTCTTGTTTTCTGGCTGTGAGAGAGGCACACAGCATGAATAATTAACGAGGGACAAACAATAACTATCAGCTGCCTATCTCAGAGTTGTCACTTATCTGTTGCTGCAATCAAAAACAGTGTTGAGCTCATTTCTCAAGAAAGCAATACTCATTACTCTCAAAAAGATAATATTACTTTATGCCATAGGATATTCTCTAGAAGCAGTGATTTGTTGTACTCTAACTTTTTCCCAACAAGTGATGACTGCGTGTTGTCTCATCTGTATAAATAAGATGTTCCACCATGACTCTGTGTGTGTAAAAGACCACATCAGGATAAACACAATGACGTTTGGGATTATTTTGTCCTACGCTTCCAAAGACGAGGCATTTCCACACTGAGACTAACAACAAACTGTAGAGAAAGATAAGCTACATGAAAAACATATTTAAGTTCTGAGATTGCTATCGGAGTCTGAATTCAAAGAAAGCTTTCTGCTCAAATAGTCTTTATTCTGCAACTGAAGTAAGGATTTGTATAGATTAATAAATTCTGACTTAAAGTGGCAGTAAGCAGTATACTTTTGGCATCTTTGGGCAAAAATTCCATAATAACCTTTCAGCATATTGTAATTCAAGTGTTTTGAGAGAAAACTAGACTTCTGCACCTTTAATTCCTACTATTCAGATTTTTCAATGGGAAAAAAAATTAACTTTTGAGCATTAAAGCAACAGTTTTGGGAATAAAGGTATTGGCCTTCTCATCCAGAGTTAGATGAGAGGATCAATACCTCTCTCTTATCAGCTGGTTAGCTTAGTTTAGCATAAAGACTGGAAACAGGTGGAACAGCTAGCCTGGCTCTGTGCCTACAAGCCTCTAAAGCTCATTAATTAATTAGTGATATCCTGTTTGTGCTGACTTTCTGAGTTGTTTTTCTGACTTGTTTCCCAGTCGGGGTTTCATTTTTCCGATTATTTCGACATAACATGAGTGCAGCATTAGGCTACTGCACCCCAGCCAAGAAATCGGCTAACGTTAGTCATGTACATAAACTCCAGAGCCACATGCCGCTCTTTATCCCTCTCCAGTGGCACCCTGTGGATTTATAAAAATGGAAATGAATAACTGTTTTCTGTCTACATTTTCATTTTTATGTATCATTGTTGTAGAATTTATTCTTGTAAAATTACGACTTTATTCTCGTAATATTACGACTTTTTTTGTAAAGATATGATTTTATTTTCGTAATATTACGACTTTTTTTCTCGTAAAGTTATGACTTTTTTCTCGTAAAGTTATGACTTTTTTCTCGGAAAATTACAACTTTATTCTTGTAATATTACAACTTTATTCTCGTAATATTACGACTTTTTTCACGTAAAGTCACAATTTTTTTCTTGTAAATTTACGACTTTATTCTCATAATATTACGACTTTTTTCTCGTATTATTACAACTTTTTTTCTCGTAAAATTACTACTTTATTCTCGTCATATTACGACTTTTTTCGTAAAGATATGATTTTATTTTCGTAATATTACGACTTTTTTTCTCGTAAAGTTATGACTTTTTTCTCGTAAAATTATGACTTTTTTCTCGGAAAATTACAACTTTATTCTTGTAATATTACGACTTTATTCTCGTAATATTACGACTTTTTTCACATAAAGTCACAACTTTTTTCTCGTAAAATTACTACTTTATTCTCGTAATTTAACAATTTTTTTTCTCATAAAGTTATGACTTTATTCTCGCAATCTCACTTTTTTTCCTCCATGTGGCCCTTATACTCTGTTTTAGGAAACTCATTTAATATGAAAGGAAACAAATCGAGGAGATTTTTTTGGGAACTTTTTGGATACATTTATTTACTTCACTTATAGGCTATTAACTGACACCTCATTTAGACATGAGACTCACCACTGTTATACTGTAATGTAACGTTACAGGTGTATTAGTGCAGCAGGATACAGCTGTGTGTTTACTGCTCGGTGTAATAACGGAGTGACAATAGAGAAGGTGAACTGGAGGCGTGTGTTATGTAGTAGAGGAGAGTCTCCGCCCTCCGGAGCAGAGCAGAGAGAGCTGCTGCTGGATGAGCCGCTCCGCTTCCACTCACTTCACTTCACTTCACTAACTGTTTGCAGACCAGTCTCTCCTCTCAACACTGAGAGCTTGAACAGCACTGAGATCTTGAACAGCACTGAGAGCTTGAACAGCACTGAGAGCTTGAACAGCACTGAGAGCTTGAACAGCACTGAGAGCTTGAACAGCACTGAGAGCTTGAACAGCACTGAGAGCTTGAACAGCACTGAGAGCTTGAACAGCACTGAGATCTTGAACAGCACTGAGAGCTTGAACAGCACTGAGAGCTTGAACAGCACTGAGATCTTGAACAGCACTGAGAGCTTGAACAGCACTGAGATCTTGAACAGCACTGGGATCGCAGATCTCGGAGCGGTGGATTTTATTAGCTGGACGCTCCGTGGACATCCCAGCTGATCGGCATTGCTCTGTTTTATTTGAATACTTTTCCTCTCGGCTTCTCAAATCGGTTGTTTTGGAGACATTTTCTCAGGAAACATCCTGTCACAGACGGAGGTTTCTGCACTGAGCTGCGCTTTGAGGTAAGAAACGTGTCGCTGCTTTATATAACTACAACTCTACAACTTAAAATGTGTGTTGAAATGAAAGCTAAATGATCACATAGAGAATCCTTTGCCTTTGTTGAATGGGTTCATTATTTACAACAGCATATCTAAAGGGCTATGTTTGATTTGGGCTTATACTTTGTTGCTGTAAGTTACATTTTCTCCTCAGATGAGCTGCAGAAACCAAATGAGAAATTTCACCCTAATAGCTGAAGTAGTTTATTGAGAGGTTACAGCATTTAGACTTGAGTTAAATTCAGGTCAGGTTGGTATTTTTTTTCCCTTTGGGAATAAAACAGACTCATGCACAAACACTAAATATCCTGTAAATGGAAATTCTCTCTATTTCCCTTAGATGAGTCCTAATGAATGTTGAAATAAAGATCTCAAACAGATGAAATGTCTTTGTTGTATTCAGGTGATGAACTGATGTGTGCCCTGAATCAGTTGTGTGAAATGTGGTAAATATGCATATAATAGTGTGTTATAGTATGAGAAACCTGCCATCAGGAGGGGGATCTGGAGTGATGTGTGTCAGTCTCCCAAAGCTGGCATCATTTTCTCCTCAGATGAGCTTCAGAAACCAAATGAGGAGAGATTTCACCCTAATCGCTGAAGTGGTTTATTGAGCTGTTACCAGCATTTAGACTTGAGTTAACTTCAGGTCAGGTTGGTGTTTTTTTCCTTTTGGGAATAAAACATACTCATGCACAAACACTAAATATCCAACTGTGCCCTGAATCAGTTGTGTGAAATGTGGTAAATATGCAGATAATAGTGGGTTATAGTATGAGAACCCTGACATCAGGAGGGGGATCCAGTAGTGATGATGTGTGTCAGTCTCCCAAAAGCTGGCATCCTTCCCACGGGGCTCCAGCCATCACCAGGAGGAGTCTGTCTGCAGAGATGTATGGGGGTCAGCAGATGGATGTCTCTGACGGCGCTACCTTCGCTGTAGGGCACGAGTTCACTGTCAGTTTGCATTAATCAGAGGGGATTCATCATCCAAAACCACCTCATCCCTCTCTCTCTCTTCTGTGTCTCATCTCCACTGGAGCGAACATGACACGTTCAAGAGCTCTGAGAGAGAGAGAAGTCAATACTTCTGAGGGACACATGCTTTTCACAGTATATAGCGCTGAGCATGTGACTTTTTGGGGTGATTACATCATTGGTTCACTCAAAAGTTTGGACACCAGCAGTTAAAAAAAGTTACTGCTCATACCGACAACTCTTGGGTAGATACAGTAACAGCTGGAAAAGCCTAATCAGATTTTGCTCGAAGAGATTGGCTCCAGGGGACCCATTAACACACACCAGTGTCCAGGTGAGTGCTGGGTTTTCTTGCCTCGAGTTAAACCACTCACTTCGGCTCTCCATCTCCCTGAGGCTGTACAGTGTGTCAGGAAAGAGGAGAGAAGAATCATATCGCGGCCCACCAGCTTGGACAGACTGACAAATCAGCTTCTGTCCTGATTAATGAGCTGGGCTGCGATACTGCTGCATCATGTGGAGATTTCTCTCTTTCTCTTTTAGTTCCACCCTCCATAAACCTTAGATGACTTGGACTTGGAGAGAGAAGCACACAAACTGGAAACAGAGGCGTGTTTGTTCACCATGTTGTGGGGTGAACATTTGTCTTGTCAAAAAAAAAAGAGAAAAGAAACAGTAGTATTGATGCTTTTGGAGCAGCTGCCAACACGGATGACTAAACTCCGCCTGAAGCCTTTCTCTCTCTCCGCTGCTTGACTCACACGAGTGTTGGGGAATAGTTTTGTTGGTCAAACACACAGAGTGATGTCTGTGGGATAAGTGCAAATGCAAACAACAGGGTTTGTAAACCTACAGTGTAATTTATACAGGGAATAAAGGTTGGCAGCAACAATGCGGAGAGTAGCAATTAGGAGGAAGCATGTTTGAGTGTATTCAAATCTCCTCCGAAGCCAAGCCGGTATTTATTCCGCCTACGGACACAAAACACCTGGTGTGAGACTTGCCACTGGTGATCAGTGCAACTCATTTCAATAGTGCCTCTGATAATGTGTTGCTCTTAATCACACATCCGCATGAGCCAGCGCTGAAACGTATACAGCAAAAACAAATGAATAGGAAAGGAAGTGTGAGATAGAGACGCTTTATGTGTGAGTGGTGAGTTCACTGCTCCTCGGCCACCCAGGTCTTGGCAGAAATAGAAATGTGTGAATTTCAGTGTATGGCAGCTCCTGCTGAGAGGGACCGGGTGACTGACTTGATGCCGCCTGGCCTGGCAGAGCACCGCTCATTAAAGGCTTGAAATTACTCAATCTGTGGTTCCACATGGTTGGGTGCCTTCTGATTTCTCTCTCTCTTCTCCTTTCACTCTTTCACTCTTTCCTTAACATCGGTTGACGTGCCTGCAAATGAAGCTGCTGCCTTTTTGGCCGGTCATTTGATCACTGGCCCTGATTCATCCCGCCTCGCCACAACCTCCTTCAACCTCCTCTATCTGTCTCCGCCTGTATCATCTCATCTGTTATTATTTCTTCCTCTTGTCCCCATCTTCTTCATTCCCCCCCCCCCCTCATCCAGCCTGCGAAGCACGTCCGCATCCGTATTGATGGGTTCAGAGCAGCAAGGCGGAGGGAAAACGAGGCTGGGTCACTCTACACTTGCTTTCCCCTGTATCAGCCCCGCTACGGCAGCAGCGGTCCGTAGAGAGCCCGGAACTAAATGGAGTATCTATTGGCTCAATGAGAAAATTGCTTTTTTCGATTGCTAGAGGACCCTTCATTTAATGTGTGTGATGCAGAGGCCCCGGCTAGTAATGGGTTCAGCATCTTTGTTGTCGGGAGACATGAGAAAATTAAATTTGCTTTTCAGCTGGCAGAAATAATTTACTCTCGGAAAGGTGTATTTTTCATCAGCTGTTTAAAAGCCATGAAGGTGTGCGTTGTTATTATATATGTCTGCACTGTGTCTTTTCAGTGCTGAGTGTCCAAACACTGTGGTTTGATGCTGTCTGCTGAAGGCAGTTTTATCTAAAGGTCATGTCATATAAAAATTGATTTTTAGTTGTTTGTTGAGCTGTTATGGTGTACAACAAAGCCTAGCAGAGCTGACACGCCACCTCAAAAATACAACTAGGCCTACGTGTCGGGGCTTTGCAAAGTGTATTGATAAAAGCAAAATGCGACAAAGTTAATTTAAAACAGACAAATGAATCAATCATTAAGTGACTTATACGTCCACTAAATGAAAAATGGTGGCAGAAGAAAACATCAGATCTATGTGGAGCAATGAGGAGATTGTGACCTTCCTCAAATGAATACATGAATGAAACATAAATGCCATATTTACATTGTGTTTTTCACATCATTTGTATTTTGACTGGCGCTCTTTCTGCAATGTTTTAACAAAACCTGAATGGGGAATTAATGCTACCATATTTTCATAGCGATACTGGATGGAGACACATGAATCACATTTTCTTTTGCTGATTTTCTAGAAATTTGGTTACAATTTGGGCTAAATTTGAATTGAAACTTGACTTGTGATTGGTCGACTTGGGCTAATTACGTTTTTTCTCTTATGCCTGGTTCAGACTACACAATATTTTTGCCCATTACGATGGTCAATATCATCACTGGTCGTCTTTCACCACGTGCGTGATGTCGTGAAGCGCCCCAGACGCGGCGTCAGTTGTCGTCTACTATGACACCCTACACAGGTTAAAATGATCGATTGTCATGCATGACACTGTCATTTCCGATCCAAGCCGACACCCTATGACAGCCAAGTTGGGCTATAATCGGGCTGATATCGTGTAGTCTGAACCAGCCATTACAAGTTTCTTATAACTTCCCCTATGATGACATATTTTATTGAAATAAACTTTTCGGTTTCCTGCATGAAGATAAGAGAAAATGCTGTATAATCCAGTCACATTCACACATTCATACATTCCTTCGACCCTTGCGTGTCTCCATATGGGCCAGGAAGTAGTGAATGACCTATGCGAGAGCAGGAAGCTGGGGGGTTCCTTGCTGCTGACGCTTCCTTTTTATCAGGAGGAAGCAGGCCGACTGTTTGTGTTCAACCCAAGAATTCTTTGTGCTTATCTTGCGTTCACCCTATTTCCCTCAATAATGGCTGTGCTGAGCAGGTAATGAGGTAAAAGGTATATATTTGACAAGCTGGGCTCGGCAGATAGCGGGCTCTCCAACGGGCTCACGGCTTGCTAGGCGCTTAGTTGAGGGTGTACTCAGCCCCGTCTCGGGATGCTTGAATCACATCTATCTTGAAATTCCCCCCAGCCATCTTTTCCTCCGCATAATGTTTTTCAGAACTAATAAACCGTGTCACTCAGGTGTCCATTAAAGGCTGCTGGTGAGGACCCGCTGGTCATTACACAGAGCGAGCACACTCGGTAAATCCCCGTGCCTTTGCCGGAGGGTTTCTTCATCCCCCCAGATGTAGTCAAAGCTCAAAGAGGGGCTTAGGCTGGCCGGGGAGTCTGGCACTGATAGCTATGTGTGACACGGGGCTAACGTGTGGGAGATTACCTGCCTGCCTGGCTTCAGCACATCTCTGATCCACTGTATGATGCTGAAGTTTAAGCACATTGCTGCCTGGAAGATCACGGGAAAGTTTTGGTAGAGCACCACACAGCTTTATGTGTGGAGTTATTTGTTGATTGTTTGCCAGATGAACAATCAGTTCTTTACTAAGTTCACACAATGACTCTTGGTTGACTCACATTGGGTTCAGTGTTGGCACACTGGGCAGCAGGAAGCTGGGTGCTAAATCAAGTAGCACCAGGGAGGAAGAGCTCATTTTATGGATGTGTGATTGTTTCCCACATTCACTGACTAACACTGGAGTTTTTCACTATGAATGAGATTTGGTGCCAATTCGAACATTTTACAGATAAAGCAGTACTCTTGTGAAACTTCTTTCATAAATTGCTTGGTTCCTGTTTAGGATTTCGATAAAGACTCAGAGGAATCATTTATCAACTCGAATGAAGGATGTACATTGTTTGTGACTGCAAAAAAGAAGATGTGTGGTGGAAAGAGAAAATCACTGTTGTAGTTTGAGTACATACTGTGACATAATAGACTACATGCTTCTCCGTCTGCATGTAAGCAAACATGCACAGGTGTCATTCTGAGATGCTGTTCTCTTTTATACTTTGTATGATATACTTCGTACTTCGCATGATATCTTACGGAAAAGTTATTCCTAATTTTTCGTGCATTTTCCTACGAATGTCCAGCAACATGTGACGCACGTGTCAATTTCCGCTCGTTATAGTCTTCAAAATAATCTTCCTTCTTCACAGGACTTAGTTAGGTTTAGGCAACAGAACTACTTACAAAAGAGTATAGAAGCAAAGAGACAAAACTCCAGTGCTTTTTTACAACAGCTGCTGTTGCCATTTTGGACTGAACACGCTTATTATATTTATAATATTTTATTGTTCAACACCACTGCCCTTTCAGTAGAATATGACAATAGAATGGAAATAATTTTGTTTTACTCTTGTACGGCACTTTTTACTGACGTTTTACTGGCGTCTGGTATTCGCTTTCAGTCCAAAATGGCAGAAGTTTTCCAACCTAAAGATTTACACATAAACCCCTTTTCTGTGTAGATCTGCAGAGACGTTACATGTACTTTTGCAGAAGTATATATGACACCGGTGAGGAGGTACACTACTGGGGATTTTGGGCCACTGTTTCTGCTTCTCTTTGGCTATTTGTTCGGGGACGGTGCTGTGAGCCGAGCTCAGCCCAGATCTGTTTTTTCAGCCTCTCCCTGTGACTCATTGGGCCTAATGGTTCTCTCGTCTCCTGACTCAGGCATTTTTTTCTGATGAAATGGGACTCTCTCCCAGCTTCTGGTCTTTCTCTTTTTCTGTTGCACCAGCCACGACTGTGTCCCAGCTCTGCTCTACTCCACCCCTCGCTCCTCTCTCTCCTCCATTCCCAGGTTCTCCTCCTCGAGTGCTCCTGCTCTTTCCATCCACGTTTCTGGAATAAAAGAATATAGCTTAAAGGGATAGTTCTTGTGTTTTGAAGTAGGGTAGTATGAGGTACTTATTCATAGTCAGTGGTTCACCTGCAGTGGGTGACGGTCGGCACGCCCCCGGTTTGGAGAAGCAGTCAGGAGTTACTGCGCGGGAGCAAAGCAATGTACTGCTGAGAACGGGGCCGGCAGCAAAACGTATTATAGACACCATAAAGAAAGGCGTACCTAAAAAAATCAATATCAGTTTAAGTGTACGCTATATTTAGAAAAATGTTGCCGTTTTATCTTGCCGTGAGACAGCTAGACAGTCTATGTTTCTGACAGGGGAACTGAAGCCGTTGTATCCATCTATGCTTGCGCCAAAGCAACCAGACTCCATCGGAAAAACGCAGTAATTTTACCTCACAGAGCACGGGGAGATACTGGTCTACCGCTGCCTCGATCGGTTAGCTGGTTTGTGTTATTGTGTGTCTTTGGTTAGTTCGGATTCACCAAAGTCACACAATAACACAAACAAAAGAATCGATCGAGGCAGCGGTAGACCAGCAACTGCAGTGTGCTGCGAGGTAAAATTGCAGGTTTTTTCAATGGAGTCTGGTGGCTTTGGCGCAAGCATACATGGATACAACGTTTTCAGTTCCCAGTTGTAAACGTCTGTCTGACGGCAAGGTAAGGCGGTGAAAATATTCTAAATATAACGTACACTTAAACTGATATGGACTTTTTAGGTAGGCCTTTCTTTTAAGTGGCTAAAGTACGTTTTGCTGCGGTCCCCGTCCACAGCATCACATTGCTTTACTCCCGAACTATCCCTTTAACAAGAATGCCCTCATTAGTCGTCTTGTGCTTTTTTAATGTGCCCTATGTTATTGCATATTCAGCTCGGCATCTTTATTTACTCTGCCTAAAGGGGATCTGAGCCCCTGTAAATATCCTGTTTATTTTTAATCACAGATGATGGGCTACACAGTATAATGTGATATGGTAATTGTTACTCGCAAATACAAACACACACTTGCTTTCACCACAAATTGATTTGGTAATGTAGAGTGCACAAATTATTGTAGGGATGGACAGTAGGTTTGTAATGACGACCCAGATAATTAGCCTATTATCATTTTAAACAAATTAAATGCATGTCGGGAGTTGGAGCTGGATGTTAGCTCATTAACTCACTTTCTCATGGTTGGAAGTTGTGATATGGAGAGTTGGTGCGGTTACATCAGATTTATGGACACAGGGAAGACTGTTAGTTAGTATAATGACGTAGTCTTGTTTGCTGTCTCGGCTTTTCCAGCGTGGCTGAATTATAGAGTACCTCTCAGAGATTTATTTTGAGCATGATTTGGGTTTGCATCCCAGTCTGCTAATAACACTTTGCCGTTCCAGTCAGTGATAACCGTACAAACCTCAAATACACAAACACAAATGGACATGAAGTGCTCCCACACATTCACACACACACACACACACACACACACATCCCTGCAGCCTGTGTGCTGCTGGCACAACTGGAAATGGGGTTGTTTCACATGTACTGTATATGGATCTCATATCTGCTAGAATCTAGGTTAATGTTTTGCATTGAAGTCGTAAACATGGCACAGAAAAACCTTTTAGGTAAGCAGGAATTTCTTTAGTACGACTTGAAAGTGAAGGTTGTAAACTCCAGTAGATGTAACTGGGCTAATGTGATTCTCCTTCTTCCTTCTTGCAATCTGATTATGTGCGTTTGTATTGAAAAATCATGCCAATGTGAGAGTAAGTACCTTTTAAAGGTGCTAATTGCGAGATTGGCAGCATTTCAATTGCCTCCGCACGGCTCTCAACATGGTTACGGTTGAGCCGGCGGCTCGTAGCTAATGGTGCTATCAGCGCTAAATGTGAAAACAATGTTAACACTATTGACAGCGCTAACAGTGTTAACCTGAGGGGGAACCGGAGGGTGGGTGCTACGCTTCCGCAACGGTTATAGAGTGCTCCAGGAATGACGTATTTTTGTAGGCCAACCAGGAAGTTAGAATCGCCCTGGGTTCCTTTGACAAAAAGCCAATGGGATTGTTCCATTGGGTTTTGGATTATCGCAGAAAATAAGCTCTGTAGAGAACAAACATTTATGATACTTACACGTTTTGTTCAGCAAGATAATCTTCACAAATGAACACAACTTTCATGATTTTTGAAGCGTAAATACAATCACCAGAAATAAAAAGCTAACGTTAGGCTATAAACCAACTACACCACGGTCGCATGAACGCGAGCACACGCTACGAGGCTGTAACGGCGGACGAGTTGGCGTGATGACGTTTCGTAGTCCCATTTAGCCACTTGTTAGCAACCGCCTTTTTTTAAGACACATAAAGGCTTCAAGATTCACGAGGGGGATATTTATTGATGTAAATTATGTAATTAAACAAAATGTGAAAATCTCTTCAGCTTGTGTTAACCACAGACCTTATTTCAGGCATCTAAATAAAAACCCATTGACTTCGAGACGAGGGAACCGGAAGTGCTAAAATGCTAATTCATTTCCCTGTAGCACTCTATTAACTGTAACCGCCGTATGAGAGCAGTGCAGAGCGGCGGCCGTGAGTTAGCCAGTGGGGAACGCTCACATGCACAAACATTCACTAAAAGCATGGACAGCACGGCCAGCCCGGCGATGTCAACAAGGTGCGAAGATTACAACACACTCAGTGGGAGAGCGACTTCAGCCTCTGCTCAGGTAGACATTGCTCCACTATATCTTTACATAGCAAATAGTTATTTGATGCTATATTAATGCTCTGGATATCGTATAGAGCCCCTTTAAAAAAAAAACAGCGTTTTTCTGTCCGCTAGGCTGGTTGCTTTTTGCTGCCTTTGAAGCCCACACACCTTGTCCACAGCGCTGCTCCCTGCAGCTCCTGTGGGATAACAGCAATGTTACAGTCCCTCCTGCAGGGCGAGACTCGCCACAGGTCTATTGGGCATATGGGCACCTTGTCAGCCTCTGCAGCATCAGGGGGACGGATCGGTGTTTGATTAAAAAAAAAATCCACAGCGGGGTCCGACTTCTACCTGGGGAAACTTGGGGGAAGTGCCTGCTAATGATGTCTCCTGCCAGGATCACAGGCCTCTGAGATAGACGCGTGTGTTTCTTTTCAGCTTGTTAAAGAACAGGAACTGAAAATCTTCAGGGCTTATAAACTAATAGCAGTGTAGGTGAGGGCCATCTGTCTGTTTTGCATTTAGAGCCTCTCTTGTGGTTTGCTTTGCTTGAGTGATAATGTTATCTCACCTGCGGTTACGGCACATAAAGTCCTTTTGTGTTAGAGTGTGACACAGGTGTTTTTTGCAGGGTTTTCTGCTTCTTCACTGTCATTTGGTTTATTGCCCACAATCACACCATTAGACCACACGTGGTTGAAAAGTGAAGCACAAAGGAGTGCTGAACTGTTGCTGACAATGTAGCCTTAAAGCCAATTGAGGTCGTTCATGCGACCCTGGCATCCTCCAGCGATCCAGACCGGTTTGTGTAAAGATTGCAGTGATGGCTCTTGGACAACTTCCCTGTCTGCTTCTTACGGTGATGAATTCACTTGTCTTAACAGCTTCTGCATGTCTGACTGAATAATAGCCTTTCCCTTTTAACAGCAGATCAGATGTACACGCTGTAGACAGTTATTTTTACTCCTCAAAGGGGAAAACAATTAGACAGCAAAGACCGAGCGCCTTGCTGCCTCATGATTATTTGATGGCGCTTTATGAAATTTTTAGCCCACCACCACTTTAAGAGTGCGCTTCTCGAGACGCCATTCACGGGTCGCTGCACTAAAACACGGCCTCTTGTCCTCTGGGCAAACAGTCGGTCAATGCCAGCCGACGTGTTACGGCCACAAGCAAACCACTGATGCCATTACTGATGTGCAGCATGTGCTGCATTTTATAAGCTCAGTGGCTCAACTTCAACAAGGAATTCTTAAGAATGCTTTTCTAAGAAGAGAAGAGAAAATAGATATATGAGGTGGTATTTTCTTCGCTGTAAAATTTCCCTGCTAATAGTTATTAGGGTAAACACATGCACACCGTGAAGCCTAATTCCTTTTTTCCCTAATCCTCACTTCGCTGCATCTTCTTTTCTTTGAAGCTTAGGGAAAAAGGAGAATCCACTGCATAGAAAAGCTAGCCACTGTTTAACCATTTGAAGTATATTAAAGGAGTTTGATATTTTCTTGAAAATGTATTTCAGTCTGTACGTTTCTGAGAGTAGAATCAAGGGATCACCTTCACATGTGTTTGTCAGAGATAGTGTAGGCACGGCAGGTGTCTCTGGTACGTGAAATTAAATTGGCTGCAGTGTTCATTGATTTAAGTGTTTAAAAAAAAAGAGTGCCGACGCTCTCAGGGATTTTATATTCAGTGGAACATCAGGTGATCTTGGATGGCTTCCCACTGATTTGTCACCTGTCCCGCATCAGGACGACAGGCCAGCACAGCAAAGTCGGCCAACCTCATCTTGACCACCTGGGTGTGACGCTCTGAACTGTGAAGTGTTTGAGGAAAAAACAGACCGCTCAGGCATTTCTCCAAGAGCCTGCGCCCGGGAGAGACGGGCCCAGATCATCTTTCCCGATAACACTTGGCAGGAGTCAGATCCCATGTGAAATGCCTCAGCACCAATGTTGAAGCCAAAGAGATTTTGTGGGTGTCTCGGAAAAACCCCGGGATGTGTAAAGGTTCCTTTTGGCTTTATCTGTCAAGCCATACAGTAACTGGTGGCTCCAAACTGGTGCTTTAATTGGACAGATGACAAAACAGAATTTAAAACAGCCTTTGGACTATTTTATTTAAATAAAATTTAGTCTCAATAACCAGACATGATCTCATGATCTCCCCACATTAAAATGATGCACAAAAGAAACAATGAAGGAGGGGAAAGCCAATGTTGAGAGCAATTACCTAAACCACTTTTGCTTATCTCTGCAGGCAGTTTGGAATTGGACAAGCTGCTTTTTTTAATGTAATAAGGAACAGATGTCCAACCTTTTTCTTACTCAAAACATCTCTGAGTGAGCTTTCCATACATTTGCCACATCTAGAGCAACCCCCTCCTCGCACAGCCACCCACCCTTGATAATCCAGTCTATTCTGCGAGCTTTCAAAACACCCCCTTCAAATATTTGGCTGGCTCTTCGTGTGTGTATATATTTATTCTGTTGCTTTTGGCCCGAACCAAAGGTCTGTTGTGTTTCCAAGAAGCTTGAGACTTTGCAGACAGTTAGAGATATTGCTAAACTTTAAAAAACAAAACCATTTAATATCTCCTACTTTAACTCCACAGCTCATTATGCTGGATATCTTCTGTGATCTCCTCCTGCTTTGTTCATATCGTCACCATTTGGTGGCTGGTATCAAAGTCTCATGTGGTGAAAATTAATGAGTTGCGTTTTTTTGGTCTTTGTTGCGTAGGCTCATACGTTGTTTATCTGGACTATCTGACAGAAACCCCCGCATAGATGTCTTTTTGCAAAGACTTCTTTTAACAATCTGCAACATTCATCTGTAGCAATTTGATGAACGCTGCTTTATGGAGCCTTCAAATGAAACTGGTGAGCTTGTGTTTACTACATGGGAAGTCGTGTACACGATATGCTTGCCGTTCAAGTAGTTAAGTCGGGAGAACACCGCTGCTGAGCAACGGCAATATTAACGTTACTGTCGGTGTCTAGAAGCCACAGAGGCTAACAATTTTTTTCATTCATATTGACTCTTCTCGTGAACATGGTAAACACGACCCCATTTGAAGGCACCATATATGACAGAAATCCTACATAGATGTCTTTTTGCATAGACTTCTTTTAACAATCAGCAACATTCATCTGTAGCAATTTGATGAACGCTGCTTTAGTCACGACTACAAGGTGATTAGCACCTCAGTCACACAGTGGCTTCAGCTCACAGGACGTGCATCTCCTAGACAAGTGGAAGGAAGATAGCATTTTTTTACATTTTAAACTCAAGTCACGTGCAAATGTTTAAATAAGCAGAAGAGCAGTAATGTGTTTCACCAGCTGTGTCACTCCTGTGGTCCTGTTACAGTAGTGGAGAGCACTAAATGGACTGTTTATTTATAACTGTTAGGCCGCGGTGGGCTGATGGAGATATGCTACCCCGCTAACGCTGGAGTGCACGCTTGGGCGCATTACTCCCAATTTCATCACTAACACCCAATTAATACTCCAGACAGCGTCAGCAGCATCTGCTCGAGCAAGACAGTTATCATCAGCTCCCCAGAGTTGAGAGAATTGAAAGTATGGATCAGCGGTGGCGTGTGTTTTGCTATTCTGAACTTGTCATTTACATCCATGAGCAGGTTCATCGAGAAGCTTTGGTATTATAATTATGGCGGTTTGCATAGTTTTGTGTGTTTTCAGTCGTAAATCAAAACCGTCATTATAGATAGGTTTGACCTCACCGTGTTGCCAGTGTTCCTCTGACCACATTCATCCCCACACTATCGTCTCAGATCCATCATGTTTTGTGGTGTAAACCTATTGACTTGTGTTCCTTCAGGGACCAAATCTTGGACCGCCTCCAAGCAGCTCAGTTTCCATCCTCTCCCCATCTTTCCTCTGTCTCCCATAAATCAATGTGATGTAATTGCATAAACTCCCTTTCCCACAGCTTGGGCCTGGAGGGAGAGTATTCGCAGAGAGAGAAAGTGTTTCAGTGTGGCCAGTTAACCTTAACCCACTGACTCCCACAACGGCGACATCCCCCTGCTTGTGAAAGTTTTATTTTGGCCCTTAAATATCTGTTTGCAGAGTTGCTGTCATTGGTAGTGTTTGATGTTTTGTGTATTGTTTTTCTAAGCAGCAGGGCTGTGGAAGTTAACTTTCTCACAGCTGGTACTGCCTGTTTACATCTGGCTAATACACTCTAAAGCTCAGCAGATTAAATCTCATTTCTCTGAGTGCTTTTTGTGTTGAGCCAAGCATGATTTCTCCTGACATCTCCCCGCTTGTGGCTCCCTCAGCCTATCGAAGGAATGTTTCTTAAAGCACTCCTGCATTTTCACGAGATTATACCATGGAAAGTGTCCAACCCTCTTTTTCCACATTTCAGTCCCTCTTGGCTTCCTCATGGGACTCACTCACAGGCAGGATATCTCCTCAAAGGATATCTTTCAACTCCTCGTCCCAGGATCATCGAGCTCAGAGTGAACCCATGTGGAAATGAGTGTACCTTAAGTTTTTTTTGGAGTGGGCAGAAGTCTTAATCACACAGTTCAGAGTTCTTCTTCATCCTGGTTTCATCAGTAATCCTCCTGCCATCAGTCTCGCTCTGCTCCGCTGAAGAACATGAGTGATAAAACCATTTTTTTGCTCGTCGTGCAGAAACACATTTTCAGGGTATTTGGCCATTAGTGAGAGCGTATTTGACAGTGCGAGAGACAAAAAGCATGAGTCATTTTCACTGCTGCCTCCCTCTGTGATGTTGTGAGTTTGTCACAGCTTGTTACCTGCCATCACCACAGCCGCCACATACAGGCTGACACAGATGAAGGATTCGGAGGGATTTGGGGTGCTTTGGCACACGTGCAGCTTTATGAGGAGGTCCCAGTGTGGAGCCCCTCTGGGCTGAGGAAATGATCCAGATGCAAAGCTTCTGGGTCTCGTAACCCAGTGGGACACCTGCCCTGCTGCTCCTGTACAGCCCCCCTGCAAAATCCACAAAGACTCAGGCTGGTAGTCTCTCTGTGTGCAGCTACTTTGTTATAAAATGCTGTTTCACACTGATTTTCTATGCAGCTTCTATAATAGCAGCTTGTGTGTTGGCTTTCAGTCTTATAATGGAGAGCGTGCTTTGTATATTTCAATGGAGCATAATCATTGCAAAGCTCAAGTCAAACAATGTTTCCACTCAGACAGTCTGTTGCTTCAGTTACTCCAAAATACACCTGAATGTAAACTCTTTACATATACAATGTTAGGCTTTGCTACAGCTTGAATTGCTTCACAAAAGTGAATAGTTTTTTCCCCCCGGGGTTTGATAGATAGGAAAAACCTGCTGAAGGACCCAAACAAACAAATAAAACATAACAAATGTCAGTGACACAATACCACTAAACTGAGGAGGAACCAGCCTATAATTGTGCTTAAGTTACAATAAAAACATCCTGGTTTTTTTTATTGCAAATTCCCAATCAATTGTTTAGGTTAAGTATCAGCATCAGTAAGTACTACTGTTGTTTATATTACTTACACACATACATTACGTCATGCTTGTGTTTATCAGTGGTAGGTGGTATGGAAACTATGAGTAAATGCATGTGTGTTGGATAACTTGTGCATTTATTTCCATTTGGGGATAATACATTAGATTTGCCTTCTTTAAAACTCAATAAATTAGGGCACAAGAAATTGATTTTAGTTTGCATATAATTGCCTGTATAAGATCAAAACTTAATTGATTTATACTGTCAACTATATAGATGCGAGACAGTCAGCAGGGACCTCCTGATATGATAAATTATTGATTCATAAGGTGCTGATGCGATATCTGCTGCACGTCTTTAAGGCTACGTTCACACTGCAGGCTAAATGGCCCAAATCTGATTTTATTTTGCACATACGTGACTCAGATCTGTTTTTTCAGAACAATGTGAACAGCACAAATCACATGAAATCTAATCTTTTCAATTCTGATTTGGGCCACTTTCATGTATGATACCAGTGTTTAATTAATAAGCTGTATGCCTCACTGTGTGGAAGTCACTGGGATCATTCTATTATGTGTAAGGCAACATCAGGCTTGACTTCAACATTGCTTTAATATAATAATATTAATATATTGAAACCTACTCCAGCAACTTGGTAAAAACAATCTTCAAAACTTAAACAGGAATTAAAATTCCAGTCTATAATTTATATAGTATATGAACATAGAACTGAATTGAAAAGATCGGCCCTGTTGTCACCGTTCGCTGATCCAGCTATTTGAGTCAGTAGTGGCCTGATATCCAATCCGGTATCGGTAGCGGTGCATCCCTACTTTTGTGCATGAGGCTCAGTTCATAACCGTGACCGGTTGACACTGGAATGTGATATTGGCCACATTTAAAAAATAATGTGAACTGCCAAACCAAAAAAATCAGATCTGTGCAATAAATCAGAATTGAGCACTAAGGCTTGCAGTGTGAATGTAGCCTAAGTGTTACAGATCTGTAATATTGCCTTTCAATATTTACATTCTTTAATAATTGCTGCTTACTTTTTAAACACTGGACAATGACAGTTGATTGATACTTTCAGGCATACTACTCTATAAGTAGGATTTCCTGCAGTAAATGGTTTAGCAGAGATGGTTAGCCACCCAGATCTCAACACATTTCATCTTATATTCAATTTAGTTAATTGAATTTAATATAATTTTATATATAGCGCTACTGCCCTTTTCCCCCTGATGATTAATGTTTTATTTCTTAAGAATGTATTGATTTTTAGGATGTTAGCGAAGGTGGTTCTCTATGAAACACTGCAGGGAACTACAAGGTACAGTAGTGTCTCTTGAATGTGTTTCTGGAGTCTTTTGTCCAGATTGAGCAACAAGTTGCTTTCCGTCGCTTCCTTCTGCATTTACCTCAACATGGTTTTTGAGAATGATTTTGGCTGAGTTACTGCAACAATTAACATTGCCATGACAAAGTTGTGAAATCCAAAATACCACCAGATCTTGGATAAACTACGCCGCAATCCTGCCATCTTCCTCCGTGTTTGTTTATGCTTTTGTATGTGTGATGGGATGCACATGTTTGTATTCGTAAACAAAGGAGGTCAGTGCGTTGTGTCAGACCAGACTTCACAGTGTTGTTTGAGCTTGTTTGAAAATGGTTGAAAACAACAATTCTATGCCTCAAATGTGCCAAATAGAAATATTTGTTTTGGAATTAATCAGTTAGTCACCACTATTATCTGAATTTCAGATGGTGTGCATAAAGC
This sequence comes from Sebastes umbrosus, assembly GCF_015220745.1. Taxonomy (NCBI): domain Eukaryota; kingdom Metazoa; phylum Chordata; class Actinopteri; order Perciformes; family Sebastidae; genus Sebastes; species Sebastes umbrosus. Next base: position 20,493,554 of record NC_051272.1, read on the forward strand.
AGTTAGCTCTGCTGGGTGTGTTCAGTAAGGTATGCTGTAGAAGCCATCAGCAATGGGAACCAGACACACTGGGCCTCCGATTTTGGGCACGTTGTTACGACCAGGCAGCGATCCCAGTGTCCCTCGGCCAAAGTGTCCCTTTTTATTGGGATTTACTCTGTATTTTATACTAATCCTAGTTGTGTCAACGTTTTTATTTTCCATTTGCATTGCCATGTGATGTACAGGCAATTGTCAAGTGGTCATGGAGCAAAATTCAGATTAACAAAAGCAAAACATCACTGCTTTGGCTTAGCTTTTCCTGCATTTGAGCAAAATAGCTATCTCAGAGAGGGAGATTGGCTTGTGGAGGAGTCCAAACTCAACTGCCCTCCACTGGTTTTAATTATGAAAATAAGCTGCATCTGGTCACACTGAGCAAAGAATCTGTTTCCACTTGTTGTGTATCTTCTACATTGGGATGTTTACCGCATTGTTAGTCAGCATACCAAACAGCTTCAAGAGTCTTCAGCAGACAGAAGGATGAAGGTGAGGGCATATTAAGGACAGATATTCATAATTACAGGTAACGTGATAAGGACCTTGTCATGGCTAAAGTGCTCTTTGCTACAGAATCTGATTTCAACAAATATACAGAACCTACTGCTCTATGGTATTTTAGCTAAATTTAAATGAGGCCTAGAAATTGTTACCAGATGTGTTCCTAACACATGCTGAAGTGGCTGGTTTGACTTATGGGACAACAGTGGGCACATATTTCTACATTCAATGTCTTGGGGAAAATATAACCATGTGTTTTAATACAAAATAGCATGGATTCCCACTGGATTTCAGTCCATCAGGTGTAATAACATACAAAAACATGAACAATATACTCATCAGTTATTGAAGTACAAGTGTTATAACTAACATACTTTGGTAAACATGAAAACTGGAACTCAATGGTGGGGCACGGGCCAAAAGAAAACACCTGTATTGTTAAGATTGAAAAATGGTACTAGGATCCCAAGTTCCCCTAATTGAATATTATTTTAGCTTTTACATAGTTAACCCCTTAAACCCCACCTGCTGAATAAAATTGGGCTAATTTCCAGTCATACACAATTTATGCATTTCCAAGACTGTTTAGGGACCCCAGCATGCAGAAATATTCAAACAGCCTACACCATTTTTAGAATAGGCGAAAATAACACATTTATACTGCATAAAAACAACGGAATGTTTTTGCCCAAAACTGCATGTGATTATCATAAAGTGGGCATGTCTGTAAAGGGGAGACTCGTGGGTACCAATAGAACCCATTTTCATTCACATATCTTGAGGTCAGAGGTCAAGGAAACCCTGTGAAAATGGCCATGCCAGTTTTTCCTCGCCAAAATTTAGCGTAAATTTGGGGCGTTATTTAGCCTCCTTCCCAACAAGATAACATGGTATGGTATTTACAAAAAATATTAACATCTGAACCTGATAGTGGGCCAACTTTGGCCTGAAGGCCCCACTTTGGGCATCCCTGGTTTAGACTGGGTAGGTTTGTTGTTACTAAAGCTGAAATGATTAGTCATTTTTAGACATTTTATAGACCAAATGTTGATGATAAAATAATCTGCACATTATTGAAGCTCTAGTCTAGTCCTAACTTCTTTTTTACATAAAAACATATCATTGCCCTGTCTTTCTTCAAATCTGACTTGACTACAAATCTGTTGTGTTGTCTTTTGTGCGCTCACAATGTTTTAGCTGAGTTAAACATCCCGAGGGAAGACTCTGTGCAAACTTCCTCTTTGTGCTGGCAGCTTGGATCTTCATCTCAATTCCTTTCTAAATTTGAGGCCCTGTAAGCTGCGTGATTCTCAAGCTTTACTGGGCTTTAGGATTTAACTGGGATGGAAATGGTTATCGTGCGGCTGTTCGTCAGCTCGTAGGGCCCGTGGGTGGGGGAGTCGGCGAACAAACTGGCGAGAGTTTAACAGCCCCAGCCCCCTCTGTGTATAGTAGTAATGAACTCTTACCTTCGCTTGGAAGGCTGCGCTGCTGCTGGTATCCTTGCTGTGTTTTTGTAACCCTCACTAAAAAAGCCTTGCTCTTAATTGTATCCCACGGGGCCCTGAGCTCTCAGTATTCACAGCCTTTCCTGTCCCTCGTACTGATCCTCCCCCTCTTCCAACCTTAGCCCCATCATCCCAATTCGACAGGTCTCTCCTCTTTAATCGCTCGACTTCAAAGCGCCGCTGTGCTGCCCCTGCAGGCCCCCGGCTCCTCAGAGACAGGGGGGCTAGCCTTTGGGGCCTGGGAAGTAGGGTGAAAGTGTGGTGGTGTACAAGGCGGCTTGTTAAGTTAGACAGGCCCGGGTGGAAGAAAATAACAACAAGTAGTTCCGTTGCTGTTCTTCATCACGGTGTCACTAGAGAGAAGTTGTGTAATTATAAAAGCAGGTTGCAGATGTTTTGAAAGGATCGGTGTAAGACACTTCTCGCCGGTCTTTGATGAGGGCATCTTTGTAGAGGCGAAAGATACGGACCGGGAGAACCTGCTACAAAGAGAAGAGGCATGGCTAATGTTGGCCATTTACTAAGAGGTGGACACGGTGTCAGCTTTCATCAGCTTCAAAATAGCACCCTGCAAACATGTTTCCAGGGCTGCATTCTTATCAGGTTTCCATTTAGCACAAAACAATTAACGCAGAGAAAACAGATGACTGCGTAATGAGTTCAGTCTGCATCTTGTATTATGTACCGCAAATGAGTGAATGCGTTGTTGCCCGGCGTGTAACCCCGAGAGCACCTACTGTAGTGTGGAGAACAAAGACAACAGTGGCCAGAGAGGAGACGGTGAGTGATTAATTGAGCGATGCCCTCTGATCAGAGTGGGGATTGTTTCTCCATCGTGGTGGTTTATCTTTATCTCTGGTGGTTAACTCGCACCGTTAGATCAATAAATCCAGATGGGGTGAGGCGATAATTCTGCCTCAGTATTGCCCTCATTAAAGTGGCCATTCAGGAGATATATGGCTGCCGGCAATTACCCTCTTTCTCATTTCTATAATATTATCCCATGATGTATATGGACTTGGACTTGGAGATCACCGGGGAGAGCTGACATCCAGAGCCGTTCCTTTTATTGAGTGTGTTTATAAAGGTTTGATTCGAGGCGTAAAAGGCCCCATAGGTCATTATCTCTAAATTTGCAGTTGCTCCTCTACAGCTCAGAGGTTTGCTTTTATCAACACTGGTGAGAAATTGAGGTCAAACGCAGCTGCGAGGTGTAGATGGAAGAATTATCACTTCCTCCCTCGTTTTCCTGCCCACTTCCTGTCCCCAGAGGAAGTGTCACCGGTCAAATTCCCTGCTGTTCTCCGACCTCTGACCTTTCATTCAAGGTTGCCCAGCTGATAGGCAGGATGAGGAGACTTGGAGGCAAAGACAAAAATATGAAATATGAGTCCCTGGCCAATAGTGCCTATATAGTAAAGGACGGGGTTTACTCGAAACAAACAAGTTTGAGCAACGTGTTGTCAGATCATGTTTGAAGGCAAAAGTGTTTATGGCTGTGCTGTTATGGCCGCACTCAGAGAGGCAAGACACAAAGAATTGTACAAATGGAGATAACATTACACACTTTCGGACAGTCTCTTCTCGTGGTTTTGCACTTGGATGTACACACAGAAAGTGTAACAGAAGTAGATGTGTGAAGAGAGAAAAATGAGAGCTTGAGAGAGAAGTTGAAGTCCTTCCAACACTGCGTACAGTCAGACCCAACCTGAGAAGACCTGAAGATAATTAGATCAAAAATCTAAAATGCGGTCAACTGGAACAGAGCCTAATAGAAAGAGAGGACCAAAACCAAAACATTTTGCAGCCAACTGGTTGAGAGTATCATTTTAGAAACTAATTTAATGTCTGTGAATCAAATTCCAAATAGTAATTTGTCATGTAATAAATTAATAAATCATTTTCATAGGCTACTGATTTCCTAAAATCATGCTTGATTATGATTAACCATTTGATCAGAGCTAATACTGACATATTCACGCATTGACTCGAGACCTGTGGCAGTAAAATGAGACTCAACCTGAACTGATTAGACTGAGGATGCTTTCACAAGCCAACATTTAGTCAGTTTTAATCAAACTCGGGTGCGGTTCGTTTTGGCAGTTGTGAAAGCAAAAATCGTACACCGGTGTGGACCAAAACAACTGGTCTGAGACCAAATGAGAGAGGCGGTCTTGGACCGTTTCCAAGTAGAGCTGTTTCGATACCAGTATCGGAAATGCGTCCGATACTGCCCAGAATTTGGGGTCGGGTATCTGTGAGCCATTCTATGCACCGATTCGATACCATAATTTATTAACCCAGAAAAAAATCATCTTGGAAATCAGTTCTTCTTCGCCGCTCCAAAACAGTAGCCTTCACTGTGCTGTCAATCTGGATGTATCATGGATGCCACTGACAACTACTGTTTTAGAGCAGCGAAGAAGAACTGGGTGGAAGTAGTTTGTCACGTGACAATAGCAAACAACAGCAGTGCAGTGCTAGTGGAGAGTGTAACGGTAACGGTCGTTAGAGCGAGGAAAATGTAGGAGTGTAGTAAACAGCTGTTAAATAATAATAATCATAATAATAACTATATATTTTTTTATCACGCTGGTATCGGATCGGTACTCTGTGTCGGTAAGTTCAGGTATCAGAATCGGTAACGGGAAGGAAAAAATGGTATGAGCGAACCAAAACGCAGGCTGCCTGTGCGGGCATTTGAGATGGACACAGATAAACAACAGGTTAACATGAGTGGGAGAGGACTGACCTGGATTTTCGCAGAAGTCTGATGTTTGCTTGACATCTGGGCCCAAGAGAACATACAGAATATGCTAAATAAACTGCAAAAATAGTGGCGTTTATAAAGTCATTGGAAATAAACTGGAGGAGAAGGGAATCGTGCAGTGTGAAAGTGAAAACATTTCGACATCAATATATCAAAGTCTGCGATTACCTGCATAGAAGTTGTAGCTCTTTAGACAAAAAAGATAAATCTGCTCGTGTGCACACGCCCCTCAGCCAATTATTTTAATAAATGTGGTCGGCTTTAATTTGTGCACTGTGAAACCAAACCAGACTAAATAGAAAATAAACCAAAAGTATCACTGTGTGACGATCAGAGGAATAGTTTATTTGAAGCATACCGATTCCTTCATTCCTCTCATTTATGGCCACTACAGTTTCCTCCGCTATCTCTATTGTGAATTGCTCTCTGGTGGGATAACTACAGTACATACTGTATGTAGAAGCGCATAATTTATAATGTTCTACTGTCTTACATACTGGATAGATGCTGGTGATGCAACTATATTGTCAGAGCCTGAAATATCAGCAGAGGCTAATCAATTAGCGGCTCCCTTGATGTTTAAATTGCCCACAGTTGCTCGTGAGCTTAAATGTCAACGACTAGTTGCCGAGAGGGATATCTTTGAAAAGGAAAGCCATTGAGCGGATGCAGATGAAACCTTTCCTCTAGCGTCGAGTCGTTCCCGGCTTTGTTGGACCCTCAGCGGTCTGGCCTTTCTGGTCTCCCTCGAGGGTTCGTCCTATTGTTGTGCTTTCTCAGCCGTCTGCGCTGATCTCTCTCTTCTCACCCCCATAACCGATTCAATGAGGCTCTGCGATCCTATTGGTGCTCCACTTTCCAGTGAAAGGGTTTCCATGGAAACCAAAAAATAATGCAGACCCTCACCGCTGTTGCTCTCCAACAGCTAATAGCTCTCTAAACAGGCGCGCGGGAGAGAGACACCTCTGCAACAGGCTTCAGGGTAAAATCTGACCACTCTGCTGCTTGGTACCAGATTACACACATACTGTACCTATCTGCTGTGATAGACTGAAACAAAATGGAAAGGGATTACAGTGTTGTATGGCCTGGGGGATATGTTTGCTAAGCCATATTGTGAATATTTTGTAAATGACTCTTTCAAACAGGCTCCATTCTTTTGGCTCCACTGTGCATGTGAAGCCACTGTGGAGATGTTATTGATTCCCTGAGCTGCTTTGTAGTGTCTGAATTCAAGGCTGTGATAAGGGAGTGTATCATTCCAGTGCATCTCACCTCTTCTCGGATGCGTCCGTTTCCTCACTCGGGCTTTGATTGCCTTTTCTAGATGCAATCACAGCCCCTGTGTTGTGTATGGGGGAGGGTGCGCTGCTGCCACTGTCAGTTGGTTTCTGCGTCCCGGTGAATCTGATGTCTGCTGGCAATATGGTGTGTCGGCGGGATGATGCGGCTGGCTCTATCAGCCAGAACACTCCTGGGATATTCTCCATCCCCAGCCCCTGTCAGACTGAGAATACCCTGCCTGTATTTCACCATCTAACGTGGCAAGAAGAGCTGCATGCTGTTCATGCCTCCGTAGGCAGCTCTCGCCATATTTGATGCTGTAGTTGTCTGTGCCAGCGCTTTGAAACCAGCTCCAAAGTATTGTCAGTCAAAAACGGTGCTGCTGACTATTTTTGCACATCGATGCTGGAATACCAGCAGTTTAATTGGCTCTCATTGCTCTATCGTTATTTTCAGCTGGGAGACACTTGTGGCAAAGCAGTTTAGAAACGGGAAAAAGTTTAAAGCGTTTATGCTCATTAGACACAGCTGGTAGGAGACGTATTGTACATTGACAGTTTAAGCCAGCTAGTAAGAAAGTAAGGTATTCCTCTTCCAGTGAATAATTCATGAGCTCAGATGCTCATCAAGGTCCTGTCAGAAGCAGGTTGAGGAAACTGTGGTGAGTTGGGTCTTCTAATAAAAGATAATTAACTAAGTAAGAACATATACGAACACCTCAAGGCAGATATTACATTTTTACCTGCCCAGAACAAAGGCCTGGACTGCTACTATTAAAGGAAGTACCTTTTTTTTTTCTTCTTTCCTTGTTAATTTTGCCTTCCAGCTGAGTGAAACATTCACACATAAAACACTGATGCAGTCTTAAATTAGCTCGCTGCTGGGAGCGAGAGCTTCATACATAATAAATGCAAACTCTGTCATTTTAAGTGTCCTAGAATTTTATTTTCTGTGGAGTGGGGGGGTTTCCAAGCTCACAGTCTTATTCTGCTTAAATGGATTACGCACACAAAGACAAATGTGCCACTTTTCTGTCTCCTGGCCTCACTGTTTATTCATCTCGTTAGCTCAGTGCTGACCTCTGCTTCCTCCATTGTGCTTCTGTCCAACAGCCCATGAAAAGAGGAGAGGAGAGGGAACCGAGAGGAGTCATCAGCTTCACCTGAACAAAGAAGAGGCACAAGATACACATGGTATGGTAGTATTTTATCTATAAATGAAGCGCACGGTTTTGAAGAAAACCCACAACTTTTATCTTCAGTGTGAAAACATTTCTGCATCTGTAATGTGGGGGTGTTGTCATGAATGATTTCTACCAAACCCAGCAGTGATTCCACTCCAGCAGACACACGTTAAATCAGAGAGAGAAACAGCAGAAAGAGCTTGTTGACAGACTCTTTTCAGTAAGATGCTGACAGCACAGGCGCAAAAAGCCATTGTTGCCATCAACAGGAGGCGCGGCGCTGGCGAGAGCCGGTGCGTGAAGCCGGCCCTGCGAAGAGGCAGACAAGTGCTTTTGTCCTTTACCCACCACAGCAGGCCAGCACTGGTCTTTGTTAGCCTCTGATTTGCATTGGCATTTGTTATATTAGTATTCCAGGCACGGCTGAGCAGCAGACATGTATAGATTGAGAGGTTAAAGGGGAGTTTAGACCCAGACACATCAGCTGTAATCAGTCATAGCACATAACCATAAAAGCAGCCAAGCAGACAATACATGTGTGTTACATGTGCAAGTGACATGTAAAATTATAACCAGATTCTTTTTTTGATTTTTACAAGAACTGACTTAAAGGATAGGTCTCGTTTATTACAATTTGGGTCTTGTTTTCTGAATTTTGGACATTATTTGTGTTGCTAAAAATGAAATTGTACTCACCCAGTGAGTTGCTGAGACATGGGAACGCAGCAACATTGCTGAAAAAAAAGACATGGAAAGAAAAGCTGTCAGATGACTATATCTGTTTGAAACAAAGGTTAACAAACTTGATTGGAGGAGAAAAGAGAGGCAACATTTCAAAATTACCCAAATTGTCAGGTATAAACCAGACCGACTTCCAGGTATAAGTACTTAATAAGTACAGTTTTCTAGAGCTGCAATGATTAATCGATTAGTTGACAACTATTAAATTAATCGCCAACTATTTTGATAATCAAATAATTGATTTAAAAAGTAAAAATTCTCTGATTTCAGCTTCTTAAATGTGAATATTATCTGGTTTCTTTACTCCTCTATGACAGTAAACTAAATATCTTTGAGTTGTGGACAAAACAAGACATTTGAGGGCGTCATCTTGGGCTTTGGGAAACAGTGATCGACATTTTTCACCATTTTCTGACATTTTATAAACCAAACAACTAATCGATTAATCAAGAAAAGAATCAACATTGATTGACGATGAAAATAATCGGTAGCTGCAGCCCTACAATGTACCTCAGGCAATGAGGGATTTTACCAACCACACTTTTCAATTTTACCTCCAAATAAATTTAGTTCATCTGGCTAAACTGTTGGCTTATTGGAAACTAGTTGAGAAAACAATCTCACCACATGGTCCGTCATGGCTTTTGGTCAAACAATCTTCCTCATCAGCTGGACTTTGCCCAGTTCTTGCTCCAGGTTGGTTTAAACATTGAGGTTAAAGTTCATTCTTTACCTAAGAAACAGCAGTTGGAAAAAACAATCCCATCACAAAGAAATGGAAATTTTAACATCCACAATTACAATGGGACAAACTCCAAATTACTGCTTTTGTGAATGTAGTCTGGTGGCATTGAATAGAGCGATATAACGGCTTCAGTTCCCCTTTGAAAGGGTTGTCTAGCGGCGAGGTAAAGCGGGTGCGGACAGAGCAGCAGAAAAACGTACTTTGGCCACCCACCCAAAAAAAATGTGAATGTTCGGATGTGAATACATAAGGATAAGGAACACCACTGGAAAGCTACAGAATGATATAAAAAACCCAAAAATAATGGACCTCTAAGCCAGCATGATCTCAACCAATTGCTCCATAATCACACAGTCTCCCAGTCACAGAGTAACATTAATAACCACATACAGTTCAAGGTGCCTCCGTTGCAGCAAATTACAAGGCAAGATCAAAGAATCATGAATTTTCTGCTACTCTGTTCATGCACAGGCATTAACACCCTTTTGGTTTATTTCTATGAAGTTGTTATTTGCAATGGGGTCTTCAATATATGTGGATATCTCTTTCATCTGAGGCACAAACATTCACACGCTTTATCCTCGAGGCTCTTGTTTTAATCTTTGCATTGCGCTTGAAATTCCAGCCTGTAACACAAATTAGGTTACACTGTTCCTTTTGCTGTTTTTCTTCTTCTTTCCTTGAACTTTAGCTGAGTGTGTGAAGGTTCAGATGTGTGTGTGTGTGTGTGTGTGTGTGTGTGTGTGTGTGTGTGTGCAGCAAAGAGGGGAACTAGCTGTATTCAAACTAACATATGGCCTTGCAACAGGGTGTGAGTGATCGCTCATTAGACAAATGGCTGGCCAAGCTGTCCCCCCCTCGTAAAGGGCCCGGCTCTGCTCCCCTTTGTTTTCTAACAGGAACTAGTGCTAAGTGGAGATGCCAAACACCGTTCAGCAGACAAAGGCCACTCTCACCACATATCCGGGTTGCCGTGGAGACCAGCGCCCTTATTGGAGGGCTGGAGATATTCCAACATGTGCTAAAAACAACCCCAGCGGATTTCACAAAACTGTGTATTTGAGCCATAAGAAAGTCACAGCTCTGATTACTATTATCATCATAGTGCGCACATGTCTGTTCATCATCAGGATTTGGTGTCATACGAGCACTTGTGTGTGTGTGTATTTTTGCTTCTGTGCATATTTACCCTCCTAAGTTTCCTTTTGTGTTTAGTCCCCTGAGGCTGAAAGCGTTGTCTTTCCTTAAATCTCCCATTGTTTACTTCTGCCGAGGCCATCTGTGATGTAAACTCTCTTTATATGGAGATTTGGCGAAGACAACACCCTCGACTTCAACGATATAAAACAAGGACCAGAGAGAACATCCAGTGTTGTAGTCAAGACCAGCTAAACAGAGACCAAGTCATGACCAAGACCAGAGTTTATCGAGTAGGAATGCACCGATACTTGATGCAACTTTTTCAGTCCCAATACCGATACCGATACCGATACCTGGGCTTTGGATATCGGCCGATAACGAGTACCGATCTGATACCAGTGTTTAATTAATAAGCTCAATGCCTCACTGTGGGACTGGGATCATTCTTTTATGTGTAGGGCAACATCAGGCTTGACTTAAACATTGCTTTCCTAACATTGTAAAACAAAATGTAACAAATAAATACCTAGATATAAATGTACTGAATTGAGATTTATCATTAAAATAATAAATCGTACACCAGCAACTTGACAAAAAATCTTCAAAATTACCAGGAATTACAATTCAAGTGTAAACCTTTTTAATGTTGAAACAAATTGGTCAAAACTTCAACAGGAATTAAAATTCCAATATATAACGTATTTAGTAGATAAACATAAAATTGAATTGAAAAGATCGGCCCCATTGTCACCGATACCCGATCCAGCTATTTTGACTCAGTATTTTCCCGATATCCGATCCGGTATCAGTGCATCCCTAGTATTGAGTAAAAATGATTCCGATACGAGACAGAGACCTTCAAAAAGTGGTCTTGAGACTGCTGGAGTACTACAACACTGAGAACATCTCAAACATTTTAATTGTCTCTTGCCTGAGGGTGAAACACTGTAGAGTTGCTGAGATTATTGATTGGAATTTTAAAACTTTTTGTCAAACTGAAATTGATTCCTCTCCTCATGACCCTAACATAATAATAAGAGGATTCTGGCTATGATTGTGGGAACATGCAGAAAAGAAGAAGTAGGACTGCAGGAAAATAATTCCTCCCGTTGTCGTCATAGTAATTATTGAGCATTTAGTTTTGAATTGAGTTATAACTCATTTCTGTGGAAAGCCCCTATGGCAATGTGTCATCCTCCAGAGCACCCCGTGGGAAAAGCCCGAGCTGAGTCCTACCAGCCGGTTAGGTGTTTATGTGTTCATTGTGTTGCTGCTACCACATGCCCTCACTGCCAGACAACCAGGGGACTAAGAGATGCAACTCCGGGGGATCAATGCATCATTGAGCATGTGCCTGGGCCTCGTATTGATCCAGCCAGTTTGTATCTTCACTCAGCCAGATAGAGGTGCCGACACAATTAAGTGAGAATCTCTTCTTTGAGAGAGCGAGGATCACACACACACACACTAGTGCTCAATAGAAGCCAAAAATCTGCTCATCTCAATCACATGTCCTCTGCTCCAGTTAACCAAGAAGCTATCAATGCCCTCCCCCCTCCCTTCCAATCCTTCTTATCTAAGGAGCCAGGAGAATCGATTTCTCTGTATGAGTATGAGCAACTGTTAGTGCTGAACTAACAGCTGGATGTGTGCCCCCCCGGCTGGGATTTCCAGAATGTGGCCCGCAGTGCTGTTGACAACACATGGTCAGTGAGTTTCTGGAGCCTGCTCTAGTTAATCAGCCTTTTGTTCAGGAGTGTGTCAGCTGCCTGGTCAGAGGACTTCTGCCCTCGGGGGTTCACACAATCTCCAAACTGAGTGGGTCAGGAGAGCGCCGCTCACAGGCTGAGATTGGAACTGCTTTAGATTCACTGCACGTAGCGCAACAATGGACTGAAATGATAAATGGCTTTGCAAGGCAGAGCAAATTCATCAGAGAATTTTTTGTGTGGAGAAGTAGCAATGCCCGTAATGTGCAGAAGCTGATAATGTTCACAATCCTATATATGTGCTGTGAGAACTCATTAGGCTAAGCTTGCCTGAGGGTAGAGCATTTGTATGTCTCCACCTAAACATCCAACCAACATGGACCTTTGCTACAAGCCTAGCAGTTTCTCCAACTTCCCAACCCGGCTGAGTTTCTACACGCCGTGCTGTCTCTGTGTGAGCTACACCCACACAAACACACTGTGTGCCGCGTTGCCTTTGAGCTACTTTCGTACACTTTCTCTCTGTGCTTGTTCGCTGTTGTGTGCAAGCTGCATGCCCTCTAAAGCAGCATACAGTGCAATAGCTGCTTAGCATTCAGTGCACTTCAAAGCTCCTCAGTGTGACAGCACAGCCCAGGGCTCATTCTCTCCTAATTGGAGGTTCATTAAGGGACATGGTGCGCCTCAGGGGAGCCCTGCTCACTGCCAGAGGAGCCTGTCTTTATTCGGATTTTGGGGTGTTTACTTACTCTGGCTGATTTAGGAAGTTGTGGAGAAATATGAAAATGGGTTTTTAATTGAGATAAAGGCTGATGTGGCATGTGTGTGGTCCTGTAGTGTCATTGTTAGAGGGTATTAGCGCAGTCCGGAGAGAGCTTTACAGTAGATGGAAGAAACACACCTGCTCCAGCTGCATCAGAGGAGCCAGAGGACGAAATGTGTCGTCCCCAGGGTTCAACTACAGGTGATCATTTAGAGGGGTCAATGACATTTAGAGGGGTCAAGCTCCAGCCCTCATAGTCTCAGCAGTATTAATGATTATTTGTTATGCAGGCTCACGCTCAAGATGAAGTGAACGGCCTGGTTATCGGAGGAGGGGGTGGAGGGTGGCGACAGTTTGGCGAGGAGCAGACACAGTGTCCTTGTCGCGCTGATCCATTTGTCCGGTGGCCAGTGAAGCAGGGGAATATGGACTCACTTCATTAATCGTGCCCAAAGTGTCAACTTCAAGGAGAACCACCCAAGGGTATACTATTTATATATGGAGCGCTCTAAATGCAAGCTCTCTATGTCTTCCTTATCTTTCAACCACAGTGAGTTGATATGAGCATAATGGTTGATAGTGTAGACGCCGGCCGGCCAAATATACCTCTGGCTTTCCGAGTTAAAGCATGAAAACAGGCCTGTAGAAATGTGTCAGAATTCCTCATCTTCATACTGAGAAGAATGTAGGTCAGATGGGTTTGCCCTCATTACAGAGCTCTGGCTTCTGTCGGTGCTGTGGAGTTGATTTAGGATCACTTCTCATTAATCCACTATCAAACTCAACCATGTAGGGCTCCACACAGCCCAAGCTGGCTATGGATCGGTCTTTGCCAAGAGTGAACAATGGGATCTGGGTGATGTCAGTAACGGGACACGCTGCAGACGTAGACGGAGTTGGCATTTACTGGATACCTCAGGGCAAAGACTGCCACTTAGATTGTCAGATTGAGGACAGTATTTCCAGCTAACAAACACATTGTCTGCAAATATAGCAGTGCAGCATTCCTCGCTGCTGTGTGTGTCATGTTTGTTTATAATGGGTAGGTTTTTTTTGCTAGTCTATACAAACACAATGCCACACAACTCCTTGTGCTGTGACACATTGCTGGCGTAGCAGAGCAGCACACCTGAGGAAGATCTGCCTTTAATCTAGTAGTAATTTGTCGATGTTGTTGTTGTAAGGCTGCAGCTCTTGGGGTGTGAACCACGTTTCCCCTGTGTACATAATGTACTCTGCAGAATATTCAGAGAGACTTAGTGGTCTGATCACCACGGCTGGGTTGTGATCGATGAGGACCAGCGATCCCTCGGGAGTCCTGGGAAAGACCAGTTTGTTTACTCTGCACTTTCTCCAGGGTCGCTGTGGCAGTTTGATTTATACTGCGCTGGTTTGCACCATAGGCTTGTTATTTGGAGCCTGGCTGGGCCCATATAGTCCACTTCATTCTTAAGCAGCATCCAATGCATTTTAAATGCAGAAAAGAAAATTGGCTCCAGATCTGACAGTGGGTTTGACCCTGAGATGGGAGCGAAGAGCCAACGGGTGAAGCTGGAAGAGAAATCAGACATTTTGTTTGGAGAATGAGATGTGAGCTGAGCCCTGAGAGTTTTTCCATCCGACCCCGTCCTCCCCCTCCTCGTTCCGCCTCTTCATCCCCTGCTCCAATAAATACAGTTTGCACTCTTCGTAGGGGCCCGGGACTCACAGTGGAGAGCAGGAGGGATGAGAAAAGGCCTTTTCTGATGCTTCTTTTCTGAGACTGTAATGTATGCAAATCTCAATTAAGACCTCCTGTGCCCTCATTAGGCCTTTCAGTGGGGCTTAGGAAAGTGTGTGTGTGTGTGTGTGCGTGTGTGTGTGTGTGTGTGTGTGCGTGTGCGTGTGTGTGTGTGTGTGTGTGTGTGTGTGAGGAGGGGGGGGTGGGAAGGATAATTAAAACCCATCTCGGGCAATGAGGCTGTTGGTCGCTCTCAGAGTACCACTAGGATGGTGATCAATACCTAAGCATATCATTATGATTTAGAGGAGGTGTTAAACCAGAGCTCTAAATCAATTTCCCCGGGTCTGGGGAGGAAAGGAGGAGAGGAAAAAAATAATAAGCCCTCAGGCTGGTGAGGGGAGGAATGTGCTCCCACAGCAGACAAAGACCGCCTGCACATCTTCAGTATTGTTCAATTTTATTGTCAACTTACACAAGCCTACAGTGAGACAAAAAAAACGTTCTCTGGAGCTCATAGCACATTGAAATTAGAAGCAGGAGGAAAAATAAACCAGTGCAAGCACGCCATAATAAAAGGAAAACAGACTAGAAAAAGATATGGGTCATGACTTTCTTATGCACACAGTTGCCAACTTCTGTGTGGAATAATAATTTGCAGCAAGCAATTAAAGGTACAGTGTGTAACATCTGGCGGCATCTAGCGGTGAGGTTGCATATTGCAACCTCTCCCGTGTGCCAAGCGTGTAGAAGAACTACGGTGGATGACATGAACACATGAATGGCCCTATCTTGAGCTGTTGTAAGAGTAGCTTAGGTCATTTGGATAATAGCAGAGCTAGTGGTAGAATGTGTGTCTACGTGGGAAGTGAGAGAGAGAGAGCGGCGGTGACGAATGTGTTTGAGCGAACAAGTGAAAGTTAGTTTAGAATATCAAGTGAATGTACACTGGAAGTTGCAGTTTGTGCAGAAATAAATGCTGCAGCTCCTCAAGACCAACAGAGGTTTCTCGTGTCTGGTTTCCTGGCGACTGAGTGGAGTGACGGCGGGGGCGAGTAATGTTATCGACTCCGGGCCAAGCAGGAAAAGTTAACACGGTGGTTTGTCCGCTCTGGGCTACTGTAGAAACATGGCAACTGGCTCCGTGAAGAGGACCCACTCCATATATAAACATAAAGGGCTCATTCTTAAGCTGTGCATACACTGAACTATTTTACCCCGTTTCTGGCCAGAATTTTGAGCTTATAGAGAGATATTCCATTTAATTGTTACACACTGGTCCTTTAAGCAGCTCTTGTTTAAAACAGCGGTTTGGGGAGATTATGGTTTATTTCACCTGAAATTGTGAACTTCCAAGTCGAAGAGGTGAAAAGGTCAAGGCTGAGTTACATTTGAGCGACAGCAGAGCCCCTTCAAAGACGCACAGGAATCAAAACTGGCGTCGATCATAACTTGAGCTTCGCCGCCGCCTCAGAGAAGCAGAAAGATGACCCAGAGGAGTCATCTGACAGCACATAAAGCATCGGAAAGACTGCCTGAAGACTATGAGATTACATCTGCCGGATCACAAAAGAACTGAAAAGAAGTTTTTGTTTTCAATTAGAGGTGACAGTGTCTGGCTGCCTGTTTCTGTAAACCTATTTACAATTCCTCAGAGAAGTTGCTTTTTAATCCGCTTGTTTCTCAGCCTCAAAACTGGCTATCGCTATGGGAGAGCAAATTAATAATCACAACTACAAAGCAAAGAGTGCCGGTTCGTTTCTGCCAAATAATTAATTTTCTTCTTTCACTGAGACTGCAATTATAACTGCCCCACAGATTTTTTCAGTTTTTGCAGAATATGTAGAATTGATTCCTCAGACAATTCCTCTCCTCCCTGAGGGGAAGACTGTGTTCATTTCTAGCTTGGTAGGTTAAACGAATGCTTCAGTGAAGGCTTTGTGGTGCATCAGATATACAGTATATAGATATACAGGGGTCATGGATACTGGGGCACCCATGTTGTCTCCTAATGCAGGAGAGGCGTTGTTCATCAACCCGGAGTGCCTCCCCTCATCAGGGAAAGTGTGTTTATGTCAGATAGAGGGTTGGCAGATGGGAGCACAGGGCTCCTGCCTCTCATTACATTAAGTAGAAGAAGCTTCATGGTAAAGGCCATACGTTGTTGGTTAATGCGCATAGAGGCCCAGTCATGACTCATATCCTTAAAATGCTCTGAGATAGACAGCCCCTCAAGTCACACTGTACCCAGGGGACCCCATCTGTCCAGAAACAGGAAGTGCTGATAGGGAATCAGGCCACCTGACTTTGAAAGCGTGTTTTAAAATTACATAAGTTGTCGCGGTGTGTGGCGAGATGAGTCGTGTCAGGTTGGGTTGACATTGTGTGGCCTAAACTTGTAGTTACTTAGGGATTGCTAGCTGGTACCGTGCGCCTGAGGGGATAAGACAAAGATTTTCAGCTGAAATTGGACCAAATGAAGTGACAGGCCTGTGTGTGTTGTATGTTTGAGTGGCAGAACTCATTAAAAATGTGAGCAGGTTTTTGCAGAGTATTATTTTCTTGGCAGTTTCATCCGCAGCGCAGGAGACCGGGAATACTGTGAGCATTTGGCAGGATTCATTAAGTGGCAGGTTTGAATGTTTACGTTGTTTTCTTTCAGGGGCAGGGAGAAGCTTCAGCGCGGGGGACGACCATGGAGGGGGATTGTCTCAGCTGCATCAAGTACCTCATGTTTGTCTTCAATTTCCTCATCTTTGTAAGTATTTCTCATCTCTTTCTCAAAGACACTTAATCTGGCTATCTCTGAAGTCGCCGTCAATCTAATGATTTGAGATGGGCTTCTGGCTGCCCCCTGCCCGACTCACTAATGGAGCCACATTTGCATTTCATTAGATGGAGGCAATCTTGATTCTATCAAATTCTCCTTTGATTAGATTTTAGTGTGCTGACACACATCTGAGGCACACGGTGCCATGAAGAGTTTGTGACTGGCACCTGAGTTTATCAGTCTTGATCAGACAATCAAGGGTAATCCTGTTAGTCTGAGCCTGTAGAATGGGGGGAGGGTCTCAGTAAGAAGGTTTGTCTTTTTTCCTGCTTTATTAAGCGCAACCGAACCGTTTAGAGACTCTACATAGATGCGGTTGTTCAAGGCCGGGGTAATAATGCAACCAGCAGAGCAAAGAATGAACTTCACTGTTAGTATCACTCAATAACAACCACTGCTTTTCACCGACATCCCTTTGTTTCTCTCTATGGCCATTTCACACTCATGTAACACAACAGCATTTTTCAAGCCCAATGAGCCTTCAAAATGGCTACGTCCTCTCCTCATACATAACCTCTAGAGGTGGGAATCACCAGAGGCCCCACGATACGATATTATCACGATACTTAAAGCTGCAGTGGGTAGAATTGGAGCAAATATGATTAAAAAAAGTTATTTTTATTAAACAGTCACGATATCCTGACAGTAGAGTATGAGACAGGTAATCTGAAACAACAACAACATGTGCGTCTGTGTCCTCCGGTGTCCTTCAGTGCTCCTAATGGCATCTGCAAGATTTCACAGACCTGAGGAAAACAACCAGTCAGAGCTTATCTAGAGCCTGCTCTCCAGCTGCCATCTATTAGCCGGCTGTCAACCACTCGCAAACTCCGATCGAACAGTCAAACTAGGCAGCGCTGATCAAATATGAATCAATCAAATGTTTTCAGAAACATCTTGTAGTGTACTGTTTAACTGTAAAATGAGAAAGATTGCTCATCTGATCTCAACATGGCTAACGGGTCACAAACTTTCTCATTTTACAGTTAAACAGTACACTACAAGATGTTTCTGAAAACATTTGAGGTGCGAAATTACAGTAACAGTAACTATAATCAGCACTGCCTAGTTTGACTGCTTTGATCAGAGCAAGTGATTGACAGTTGCCTCCGTTGAATGAACAGCCAATAGGAGCGCTCTCTCTCTGAAATGACCTGTGATTGGCCAAAGTCTACCGTCCCCTTTAAAGCCTGAAAACAGAGCCATGAGGAGGTGCAGAAGTCTAGTTTTCTCTCAGAACACTTGAATTACAATATGCTGAAAGGTTATTATGAAACTTTTGCCCAATGATGCCAAAAACATGCCTACTGCAGGTTTAAGTCATGATATGATCTTATTACGATTTTAAACATTTTGCGAAATGCTGAATATTGCCAAACGACGTATATTGCCAAGAAGTGAAAATAAATTGTTCGTTCAACATCAGCACCCAGCAGCAAAGCCACGCTTCTGCCATTTTGGACTGAAAGCGACTACCGGACGCCAGTAAAACATCCGTCTAAAAAGTGCCGTACAAAACTAAAACAAAATTATTTCTATTTTATTGTCATATTCTACCAAAATGGCTTGTGTTGAACAATAAAATATGAAAGATATAATAAGCGTTTTCAGTCCAAAATAGCGAAATACACCAAACACCAAAAACACCAGAGTTTCGTCTCTTTGCTTCTATACTCTTTGGTATTGCGATAAGATATATTGCGATATATTACCTTTTTTCAACTGCCAATTATGCAGTTTGTCAACATGTGTTTTATCTAATAAGATACTCTTCATCTCAGAGTTTTCATTCACACATCTTGAGGTCAGGGGCCCCTTTGAAAATGGCCATGACAGTTTTTCCTCACCAAAATTTAGCGTGATTTTGGAGCGTTATTTAGCATTCCTCCCGACAAGCAAACGTGACATGGTTGAATTACCAACGGACCATGTACCAATGGATAACTTAGGTTTTTTAATTTCATATGATATCAGTATCTTCACTCTAGCTTTAAGATTGAGCCCGCTACAACCTCTGAAATTTAGAAAAGCATCCGTCAGACTGTAAAGCAGTTAATAGTTTATATAATAAAAGATTGATACTTGACGTCCGTGTAATGATACATTATTGCCCCGCAAAATATTGCGATACTATGCTGTATTGATTCTTTTCCCCTACACTTAATAGCCTCTGCCTCTGACATGAAGTGGTGTTCATTCAGACATCCAGGTGTCTCCCCGTGACAGGAAGAAGGGGATTGTGATAGAAGTGTGTGAGGCTCAGATCTCTTCCACCCCCTTACCTCAGTACATGCTTTTCTTAATCACATGAGTCAACCAAGATAGGGTTTTAGTGAAAGGGAGGATGGGAGAGGATGGAGGTTGCAGTGCTGTGCATTTCTTTAGCAGGTTGGGGGGTTAGTTGAAGAAGGGAAGATATCTCCACCCACCCCCCACCAAGGCATTATGGCTCTGTAGATATCCAGCCTTTTATCTGCCCTCAACTCTCACCCCAACCTCTGAGATTTACTGTACATTACCGGCATGTTTTCATGGAAAAAAAAACACAAATTTATTTTCGATGTTGTTGAATGATTTCGTGTGCCACTGGGAGCTCTCCTCTGAGTTCCCATTAAATTTTAAAATGCAGCCAATTTCTGTATTGTCTAACTAGTGTCTTCTTTCCCTTTTCTCCATCAGCTGGGGGGCTCTTTCCTCCTGGGAGTGGGAGTGTGGGTACTGGTGGACCCCACAGGTTTCAGGGAAATTGTGGCAGCCAACCCCCTGCTGTTCACTGGTGTCTACATCATCCTGGGCATGGGAGGCATGCTCTTCCTTCTGGGCTTCCTCGGGTGCTGTGGAGCCATCCGCGAAAACAAGTGTCTGCTCCTCTTTGTGAGTCGGGGCTGACAAATTTAAAATGTCGTTCTGTTACTGATCTTATTTGTGTGCATATGGGCTGATTATTCTGTCTGTCAGTTTTTTGGACTGTCATGCTTGAAACAGAAAGCCAAAAGAGCAAAATACCCTTCTATTTGCCTTCGTGCCTCGAGCCTCATGCATAGTTAATGCTGAGTGAAGCAGGCACAGCCAGAATGTGATTTTTACTGACTGACTACCACCTTGTTCTACTCTCTCTCACTCCCTCTCTCTTTTTTCTTTTGTGTTATTGCAGTTTTTCATGCTCATCCTGCTCATCTTCTTAGCAGAGCTGGCTGCTGCCATCCTGGCCTTCATATTCCGGGAGCATGTAAGTTGCCTCAGATCTAAGGCTGTCTTCGACCAAAGGAATTCTTAGTCCACTAACATGCATATGATTTTGGCGATTAATCGATTAGTTGGCGGATGCCAACATTTTCGTATGGTATGGTTTGAATTGGCCTTAATCGACTACAACACAGTCTCACAGCAGTTCGTGAAATAGTAACGAAATTTAATCTATCTGATTTGTTTACATAGACACGCATTTACCTTTTTGTCGTGATGCCCAGCATGACTTTTAACAACGCATTTTTTGTGCGTTTTCCTACGAATGTTTAGCAACACATGTGTCAATTTGTCAATTTCCGCTCCAGTCATTTCAAAATAAAACTACTCAGCTGGGTTTAGGAATAGATTGACTTGGTTAGGTTTAGGTAACAAACTACTTCGTAAGGGTTAGGAAAAGATCATGGTTTGGGTTAAAAATAACTCCAGAAGTGCTGTAACGTAATCATGGAAGTTATGTGACAAATAAATAAACTTTGGCATGTGGTTTCACGCGGGACACAAACACCGGTGTCCTGGGTGGAAATCCTGTGTTTGTTGACACACCCATCCACCCCGACCTGCTCCCTATGCAGCATTCGCCGCCCTCTATACTTCCCGGTTCACAATTAAGTGAAATACATATGAATTGATTTCATGCTGACCATCATGAAAAAAAAGTGAAATTCGTGTCTATGTACACAAATCAATACATTAAATATCGTGACTATTTCATGAACTGCTGTGTGACTGGGCTGTCGACTATAAGGGAGCAGCCCTACTCAGTACTCACCTCATCGGCACAGTTCCCTATTAAAATGACAACCAGCCCTTGTGTAAAGTGAAAGAAATAGATATCACTCCCATGGTGACACTGTGGTGACTGACTCGCCGGTTGTTTTTCTTGTTTAGCTGACCAGAGAGTACTTCACCAAGGAGCTGAAGAGACATTATCAGGGCTACAACAACACTGACGTCTTCACCTCCACATGGAATGCCATCATGAATACAGTAAGGCCACAGCACACATGGCAAAGAGCTCACATACTGTAGCTTTTACCAACTCATTGCTTTCACCAACCGTCTGTGGAAACAGGAAGGTTTGCAGCCTGGCGTCAGGGGGCTATATTTTATAGATAAAATCCTAGACATTTAGGTCAATATTCATGCTGGATTGGTGCACGCATACAGTGGACCACAGGCCAGTGCACAAATGGGCACTCAGAAATAAGGGCTTCTTCTGCTATTCTCTCCTCTCCTGCCATCAGTTTGACTGCTGTGGGGTGAACAGCCCAGAGGATTTTAAGGACAGCCTGTTCAGGATGATCAACCCAACTCAAATTGTGCCAGATGCCTGCTGCCAGCGTGCCAGTCAGACCGAGGAGTTGGCCTATATCAACCAGCACCAGTGCTTAACAGGCAATATGATGTTCCGCAATAACAAGGTAACTTGTGACATCTACCACGACACCTTCTCTCTCCCTTGCCCTCTCTCTCTTCCTCCCTCCTTCCAAACTACCTCCAGGCTTAATTAGAGCAGGAGACAGTTGAGGGGTGACATGCAGGGACTCGCTGACTCCTCCATGGCTGATTAGGGCTTTTGGGTGTCACAGGAGGCCATCCTATGTGTTATAGTGTGGAGACACCAGTGTATGTATGCATGTGTTTGTGTATGTGTGCATATATTGGTAAATTTGATTTTTTGTGGAAATGTGTGCAAAAATAGAGGATAACAAGTGTATGAATATATGAAAATTAGGTGTGCTTCACAGTTCCACACATGCACGCCCACGTCCCTGCTCCCATGTGTGTAAAGAAAGCCTTGGAGTGAAATGTAATTACAGTGGAAGCTGATAGGAAGAGGTTTTCACCACACTCTCCACCTGTTGTTTTTCAAACCACCAGAACAATGCGAGATGTCCACAATGTGTGCCTCTCTCTCTGTTCATTCACACAAAGAGCCCTCATTAAAAGGCAGTAAGACTGGAGGCCCTGCTTCCCACTCATTCAGCCAGGCCTTTGTTCAGAGCCTCACTCGATTAAAGCTGTGATGTTACTTTAATTGCCTCTGTAATTCTGCGACTTTACAGCCTATTGATTCTCTGCTGAGTGTCACGTCTTTTGTGTGTCCACAGGGCTGTTACTCTGCAGTAGTTGACTACTTTGAGCTGTACATCTATGTGGCTGGAGCGCTGGCCATTGTGGTGCTGACCATTGAGGTATGAAGGTTTTTCCTTTCAGTTAAATCATCTCATATGCAGCATGTTCTTTGTCTCTCCAGTGATGTGAATATTCATTTCAGAAATGGTGAATTCTGCATTAAGTTGAGGATATTTGCCTGAATGTGTGTGTAGTGTTATTTGAAAGCTCTTTGTGTGGCAACATCTCCATCTAGTGGTGCGATGTGGTGCTACAGGAACATAGATTAGATTTAACAATTGGTTACATACATGTCTTAGTCTGTACTGAGTTACCAACATGTAGTTACACACGCACAACAGTTAATCTCACATCCACAATGAAACCAAAACATTTCATACACATCTCAGGATCAACTCCTGCACCTGAACACTGACAACATTTGTCTCCCAAAAAGAAAACTGCGTCACTCGTCACAATACAATGACCTAAAAACAACTATAACAACCGATAGCATTACAACATGTATCTCTATTCCCTTTGAAGTGGAAGCCTCTTATAGTGATCACGTCTGTCTGGGTCAAAATGATCACTATGATATTATTAAAACCATTTTCATCTAATTGACATTTAAAAATACAGTACAGCTGTTTCAAACGCTTTTGAAATTACTGCAGGAATTGAATTACTGTATTCTGTATAATTCAAATACACTATAAAACAGTACAGTACTCTATATAAAATATTGCTTACTGTAGTTCAAATCATAACTAGGCTATAGCCTAAAACAATATTGTGCTGTTTACGAATACAGTAATGTCAGTATTGCAAATAGGCTACTGAGCCACAGCCCCCGGGTGGTTTCAGTGCATTTCTATATTTTCAGGCCTGAAAATAAACTGTAGGCCATCAATACCGAACAGTTTGAAAACAAATGTATTCCTAAAATATACTACAATACAGCATCATGGGAGTAAATAAAAAAAGCTAAAATAAAAATACCATTGTCATGTATGAAAAGACAAACAATGAACACTGTAAGCGGACTCCTTGATTCAGAAAGTTCAGAAAACTACATCACTTTACTGTAATGCAGCCTTTAAAACCAGGAAAAGACAACACTTATGCCATATTACGACATCCAAAATATAAGACGATATCTAATCTCATATCACAATATCGATATAATATCGATATATTGTCCAGCCCTTATAACCAGTGATAAACAATAAATAAATAGTAATCAGAGTGCAGGTAATATACTGCTGTTCTAGTTTCATATGCTTGTCATAATTTGTAAAAACAACTAATAACAGTGTGCTAATAATGTCTTTTTTCTTTCTTTCCTCAGCTCTTTGCGATGGTCTTTGCAATGTGTCTCTTCAGGGGAATCCAGTAGAGCTGCTCCATCTGTGAACTTCTTTTTTTTTTTTTCTTAAAAAAAAGGGAATTCAGGAGAAAATAACAAAAATGGACACTTGTAAATTTGTTGATCTCTTTTTTCTATTGGCTAATTGGTAGAAAAACAAACTCTTGTACTTCACAGCTGGACTTTTGAGGTACTGGGTGGCAAAAAAAACAACAACACGTGCACAGAAACACATACATAAACCATAGAGAAGAAAGTGGGAGATCAGACACAAAACTGATGTAAAAAGATTTGTGTGTAAAGTGGAAACAGTCATTTTTTTTGGACCAGGTCTAGCACAGACTGGGTGTAAAGTGGACCAGGCATGAGGACCAGGTGAAGCCTGAGCAGAAGGCACTGCACTGACGTTTGGATGAAGAATATTTATATTAAGTAAAGTTGGCTTAACTGTAAAAAATGTGTTTTATGTACACTTTGGCTGTTTACCCTTTTTCCTGCTCATACTGTATACTGTAACACTCCCTCCCTCCATACGCCTTTTTTTACAGCCACTCTTCTTTAAAGCTGTAATATGTAAGCTCTGTGTGTGTGTGCGTGTGTATGTGTACATACTGGATGCTCTTTTTGAATGTGTATGAACTAGTTTGTGAGCATGTTGTGAGCTCGTGGCTCTTCATGACCCCCTCCCGAGCTTGAAAGCCAACCTCCTGATTCTTTTTTCTATTTGTGTGGTGATGTTTATTGCAGTAGCGGTTATAATGTGGTTTTAGGTGGTGAAATGTATGTGTATGCATTTGTATTAGACTCTTGAAAAGTCAATGACATACAGTAAATGGCATTCTAAATGACTGGCCCTGTGTTTTGCTTTGTTTTGTTGGTTGCACGATTTCAAATCATATGTATACATATAATTAACCTTATGTGTAGTGTTCTGCGAATAATCCTCATAATGCATCCAAGCAGGATGGAAACACATACAGTACATGAAGGTTTTTGCAAGAATGAATGTTTTTGCAGCCTGATCAACTAAGAACGACCAGCCTTGCTAATTTTGTGCAGATTTAAGATCTTTTTCAGGCGGGCCACATGATAAAATCAATGTTCTAGTTTAAGGGCGAAACCAAGATATTTGTCAGAATAGACAGTTATCTGCTGCAGCCTCGTGGCTGACTGGTCTCTTTTAATAACAAATCATTCATCTCTGCTGCACCTTTTTGACATTTGAAGTATTGAAACACAAAAGATGGATGTTTCATTTATTTATGAGCCGAAGCGTAATGAAATGTAGTTAGGATCCACATACAGCTCTTGGTGTTATTGTGATAATGAACTCAATTTCACCTCAAATGCATTAGCGTATTGATTTTCTTCCTACAAGAAAAAATCCATAAGTGTGAACAACGTACAGTGATAATGAATAAGGTAAGGCACAAGCTGTGTGGATATGCAGGTTGCAAAGTAGAAAATATGTGACCTATTTGTCTGAGTGGTTTCACACTTTCACTAGATCCATCAAATAAATAAGACTTCAGATAGACATCTCAGATTGTTGGTTGTAAAAACCTGTTTAGTTCTTGAACATTTTATGTTGCACTAATGGTGTAGACTCTCTTAAAGGGACTGTTTGTAACTTCTGACATGTATAAATCACCCGGGTCGGTGTCCCATGCGCACTCGCATATCATATGCGCGCTCGCGTCTGGCTACGCTGTTCAGACAAGACTCCAACACAAACTACATGGAAGCATCAAAACCGTAAAGTTATATCTAGTGAAGCCCGTCCTACAAAACAGTGTTGGCCGCGGTCGGAGGACGCGGGGGAGACCGTAGCTTTGGTCTCCAGGGCCGGAGTCTGTGCTCCTCTGCCTGCCTGCCTGCCTTCACTCAGCTCGCTCCACCTCACGTGCATGCGCGCACACTACACACTGCAGAAGAGTTAGTAGCTCTGAGAATATCTAGTGAATGTACATGCCGGTGTCGCCCTCCGGCCGCGGTAACATTACTGCCAAGCATGTGAAATATAGAGTGATATTGTGGTTTTAGCTGACGTGTGTCGCCTCACTGTTTTGAGCGATGCTCGTTCATGTCTATGTAGAGCGAGCACATGCACGAGGCCGACGCAGACTTTCGTTGACTTAACGGCCACAGGTGTCGCTGTTAACAAGCATTTCTGATTCTTACAAACAGTCCCTTTAACTAAAAACAATATTTGACAGAGCTACAGCTCTGACTGTTCACTTCAGCGGGGACATTTGTGCCTTCTGAAAGAATTTAACAATCACAAATACATTTCGACAAGTGCGGAAAACACTAGGGAGGAGAAGTAAATATACAGTAGATCCCTCTGTGGTCTGTCTGTAACATCTCTTCTCCCTCTCATCAGATTGCTGCAATGCTTTTGGCTCAGAATAGCCTGGGGACAAAATTAAATTAGGTCTTTATTTTTGTGCAGCTGAAAATGCAAAAACTAATTCTGTCTTAAAACCACAGAGCAGCCAGAAGGGGTAAACAAATCCACATACAGTATTAATTTGATGCCTATTGAACTTTGGCCACTATAGTGATGTATCGGTCCCGAACGAGCCGGTTCAAAGAGCCGGCTCTTTTAAGTAAACGATGGGAGCCGGTTCCCGTTCGAGAGCCGTTTTTTTTTAAACATTTTTTTTTTTACGTTTTTTAATTAATTCAAGGCAGAATGACAGGACGATCTTCTCTGCACCACGGGCACTCCATGCACTGACTGTGACTGAATGTTGTGTTAATAATGTCCGTGCGACCAATCAGGTGATGACGGACAAGG
Organism: Sebastes umbrosus; assembly: GCF_015220745.1. Lineage (NCBI taxonomy): Eukaryota > Metazoa > Chordata > Actinopteri > Perciformes > Sebastidae > Sebastes > Sebastes umbrosus. Next base: position 20,520,020 of record NC_051272.1, read on the forward strand.
ATCATACCATTAAGCAGGGAGGGGCGGGGGTGCGCGGCGCGCTGACAGTCTACAGGTACAGAGCAGGAGGGAGAGGAGGAGAGAAAGAGAGAGAGGAGTGCGGTGCGCGAATAGCAGACAAGATGAGTGACAGTCGGAAACAAAGCAGCATGCAAAATTACAGTATTCTGGAAATTATAAGGTTTAGTATAATTATATTGAATAATTTAAGTGATATATGTGCACACATACTAATCACAGGTCAAAACAGCGCTAAATTTGGCTGAATTATAAAGGCAGAAGTGGTAAAACAAAGAGCCGTTTGGGAGCCGAAAGAGCCGGCTCTTCTTGATGAGCTGAGCCAAATGATCTGGATCACTAAAAAGAGTCGGAATGCCCATCACTACTAGTCTCCACTAGGAGGCAGTAGAACACCAAAACAAACGGGCCGTTTAGCCGTCACCTAGGCGACCGAGTTAGCTAACAAGTGCTTCATGTATTCACATCCAGTGGACACAGAGCAAACATACATATTCATTTGGAGTCGTGTCTCTGGTCACCTGATGAATGTAAGTACAATGTCCACTCTACATCAGCTCTGTTTAGGTTTATCTTGGTTAGCTAGCCAACGTTAGATGTCTAAACAAAACACCAAGTGAGCTACTAGCTAACAGAGGAAACTCCATAGAGTTCACAGTCATGACAGTCATAAACAGTTTGATAAATAGTTAGTGTTAGACACTTGTTCAACTTGACTAGAAAGTATGAAAAATCAGCGTTTGCTTTAGGGTGTGTAATTACTGACAGATTGAGGTTATTATTTACAAATACCTATGCATCCTCTCACAGCAACTACAGTTATCCATGAACAAATATATGATTCCTATGAGATATTTAGCAGTGAGCTATAGTCTTGTGGAGCAGATACAATGATGAAATATTTAGAACTAAAACGATTAGATGTCTGGGATTTTGATAATTGATCTATAGATTGATCAATTTCAGCTTTTCATTTGTGGGGGTTTTCTGCTTATCTTGTAAGGATAACTGGCAGGAAACCTTGTGACCTTCTAAATGAAATATGTTTGGGTTTAAGACTAAACACACAATTTAGACGTAGATATATAGATAGATAGATAGATAGATAGATGTACCCTTTTTTCAATATTATATTATTGTTTTCTTGTTCATTTTGAAACAACAGAACAAACATTCACAAACGTCCCCAATAATAACATTCTCATTACAAAGAAACTTAACAAACCTATTATTAATATAAAGTAAGCCAGTATAGATAGAGGAAAAACATATTATATACAAAGAAATAGATAAATAAGTAAAAAGAATATACACAAGTAAAAAATTAATAAAATTAAAAATAATAAAATCTATTTTTATATACATATATATACTATATACATATATACATACATACATACGCACACGCAGTATATACACTGATGTACCTTCTTTTTTTTTTTAAATATGAGAAAACATTACTGTAATAATTCTTTCCCTCCTCATTAACATTGTTCACAAGCCACATGCTCGCTACGGTTTTGTGTTGTTTTTTGCCAGCAGGTGACTATTATTACTGGGAAAGCCTGACATTATAGTGGCTAACCTTTTGGGCTTATAAATAATCTAATCTTTATTTTTTTCAAACTGTCACACTCACATAACTATTCTGAGAGCAACCATTTTTAACTTTATAGATTACTCTGACATATCGCTATGAAACCGGACTGGGGTAGATACTGCTTTATCAATTTATTGTCATCTTAAGGTGCAGTTTGTTAGTTATTTTGGTTTTACATTGTTTGTATCAGGGAGTTATTATTAATTCTACTCTTTTTTTTTTTTCTAAATTTGATTTGACCCAGACTAGGGCTGCAATTAACAATTATTTTCATTATCGATTAATCTGCAGATTATATTCTAGATTAATCAATTCATCGTTTGGTCTATAAAATATCAGAAAATAGTGAAAAATATCAATCCCAGTTTCTCAAAGTCCAAGGTGATGTCTTTAAATGTCTTGCTTTGTCAAGATTTTCAGTTTAATATGATATAAAACAGAGAAAAGCAGGAAATCTCTATATTTGAAAGGCATTTTCTGCCATTTTTGCATGAAAAATTACTTAATGATTAATCGATTATCAAAGTAGTTGATAATCGATTAATAATTGTTTTTCTGTTGATCGACTAAACGATTAGTCAACTAATCGTTGCAGCTCTAACCCAGACTGTAGCTTCTGGAAGCCCAGAGTGTAAATGAAAACATGATGGATTAACATCTCATGCGCTTTCTCTCGCAACAAACCAAGATAAAGTAATATGATTTGCATTTAAGACTTATTTATCTAGTAGATATATGGGCATGAGTGTGTAAATACGGTGAATATTCTGTTAAATAGGATGCAGAGATGTCCAGTGTTTGTTTTATAATAATATCATTTTGCATTATATGGCATTGCATGTTTTGCATAGTTAATTTAATTTAAAAGTACAGATTTTCTTTGCTGTACTTCAGCCTCCTTAAACACAACGTAACAATTATAACTGTACTTTCAAAGTAGGCTCTAGACTCATCAATAATGTTCGATCATTTTATTGTGTTTCTCAGGGATCTTTTTTATATGTAGGTTCTGCAACTAACGATTATTTTCATTGTTGATTTATCGCTTAATTGTTTATTAAGGTTTATAAAATACGATACGATACAACTTTGTTGTCAGTTTGCACTGAAATTCATTTTGCATCCATAGGCAGCTCAGTTTGAGAAAAAGTACACATACAATAGACATACTGTTTCCATAGACAGACAGACAACTGAGACCCATCAGACAAAAAACAAAACACATCATAATTATTAATACATAACCCATTACAAAATAACCATCTGTCCTCTGGATTTACATGTCTGAAAAAAATAAATACAATGTCAGAAAATGGTGAAAAATTACAATCAGTGTTTCCCAAAACCCAAGATGACGTCCTCAAACATATTCAGTTTACTGCCCGAGAGGAGTAACAAAAACAGAAAATATTCATATTTAAGAAGCTAGAATCAGAGAATTTTTTACTTTTTTCTTAAAATATTACTCAAACCGATTAATCAATTATCAAAATAGTTGTCGATTAATTTAATAGTTGACAAATAATCGATTAATTGTTGCAGCTCTTGTTATATGTATGTTTTTTCTATCCTATTTTTAAATAATTGGACACATATTAAAAATAATAGTGAAGATGAAACGTCTTTCTACTACACAACCGAACATGTGATTACAATTTTCCTAACAGGCTTATTAAGAAACACTTTTGGATCCCATTTGGGAATGTATGAATACTTGTTAAGCTCAAGGTGAGCAGAACAACGGCCAGCTGACTTCTCTTAGTCTCCCTGCCTCATTACCATATACTGGAGCTCATTACAGTCACCTCAAATAAAAAGAGAAATTTGCAGCTCTGTTTCCTGTACCATATATGCCGAGGGCAATCAATAATGGTCACGAAACAGTAACCAGTGGTGTTAAGTGAATCGTAACCAAACTGAATCATAAATTTAAAAACCTGTACAACATCTCACACAACTGTATATTGTTTTAAACTATTTAAACACTTGTATTAGTGTCCTCACTCTGGCTCATGTTTATTTCCTTTCATCTTAAGATAAAATCTATTATCTGCTCACTGAGGGATAAAAACATTTGTCGTCTAAAATATAAAATGTTAAACGACAGATGATGAATTCAGCCCAGTTTGCATCTTTTAGTGTTCAGTAGCCAACAGTCATTTAATTCACCACATGAGGGCGGTAGCATTCCTACTACTCCTCCATCCACTGCTTGGAAATGTATATTTTCTTCTAAGCATCAACAAGAAGGGACCTTTGCATAGAGACTGTTTGTAAGGTATACATGAGGTTTTCAGCAAGCATTTATTTGTCATTAATTTATGTGTAGGTATTTTTATTTAGGTAGTAATATGTACAGCAGGGCAGGGCGATATGGCCAAAATCTTCTCTCACGATAAAGGTAATTTCATATCTGGATAAAGATACATGCACAATATAGCATGTTTTCTGGTAATTCAATAAATAAATTGTCTATATGAAATAAAAAAACACATGGTAAAGTCTATTTTGTATACTCCTGTGTGAATTAGATACTTGACAAATGAAAAGTACTCAATATTTTCTCATTTTAAGAACTTGAGTGCAAAATGAACAAAACAGGCCTAGCTTATATTGCAATAGAAACAATATAGAAAAATATATACAATAGAAATGTTGATATCGTTTTGATGATATCCTCATATTGCCAAGCCCTAATGTACAGTATGAGTTTCCTTTTAGTATTTAATAATAAAGACTAATAAAGTACATTCATCCTCATTTTCATAGGTTAAAAATGAGAAATGATAGTTGCTCTTTGCCACAAACAAATATAATTTAACACCATCATATGGTCCATGTTGCCATTTCTCTGACTCTGTTAACATTAGCTCCAATCTCAAGAGGTTTGAGATTTTTATCCTACAAACTCAAAGTGTGGACTGAAGTCAATTTGACATGACTATAAGGCCGTAGCCTCAAATTAAAACAGTGTGTCTTTGGTATTTTAGGCACATTTTCTGTTTGACCTGCTGATCAGAAAGTAAGCACCGGTAGCAGTCAATGTGTCAGAGCAGCACCCCCCATTCCACCACCACCATCTCTTCTCTCCCATTTGAAGTGTCTGCACTGGTTCAGGTCAGGATCTCACTGAGAATTTAACAGCTGCTAAGTGTTACTGGTGGTCAGCAGCACGAGCAGCTCCTGATCCTGCTGGTTTACTCTTCAGCCTGCTCACACATCACATACAAGAGATGTTAACACGAGCCTGAGGTGTGCAGCCCTCCTGGTGGCATCATAGCAGACATAAATCACACACTATGCTCTACATACCCAATATGTGTACTACCGTTCAACATACTTTTGTGTGAATAGACATTAGTTTGTATCTTTTCGTACGCACTTACTGAGCTGTAATTTACGTCCTCACTTCCTGAGAGCCTCTTTGCCGGTTGGAGTCGTGTAACTGTGGTAACCCGTGCCAACCTGATGTGACCAAAACGACGGTTTGTGAGAATCAAAGTCTGAATTCATCTGAAAACTATATTACGCCTAGCAAAGTTAAATCTTTTACTTACAGTAAAATTGAAGTGTTATTGACGTTACAGAGCTATCTGTCATAGTCCGTTGTGAATGTTTTCGTCAGTACCGCATTGCATTGTGGGATATTTATGCCGGCAAAGAGACAAAACTGCAGCCGCCATTTTGGACTGAAGATGCATATTAAATTTATAATATTTTATTATTCAACACAGGCCATTTTGGTAGAATATGACAATAGAATAGAAATCATTTAGTTTTTTCGTTTGTACGGCACGCTTTACTGGTGTCAAGGAGGGTGAAAAGAGGAGATGTCACGCGTCATCGCGTCATATTATTGGGGTACAACATATGCCCAGTCAGCACTCCACATGTGTCATGACCCCATAGCTCAACACTCGTGTCCCAGCCTCTTTCAATAAGCCTTGACTGGCGTCTGGTAGTCATTCAGTCCAAAATGGTGGAAGTGTAACTTTGCTAGTGGGCGCTGATGTTGCAATGGAACGAACAATTGACTTTCACTTCTTGGCAATATACGTTCTTTGTCCAGCATTGCGTACTGTAATATTTCACCGGAAATAGTATACAATTCATGTACTATTGGTTTCATATTAAAGTTTCGGACATACTAAAATACCTCACATACTGCTTTAGCGTACTAAATAACATATTGGTATGGAATATCAGATGCAACCATAGACCTTTTCATTGCCATTTTGTTGCTAGGGCAACAGCTTTGGTCCAAGTTTACTTCCTGTCAGCTACTGCATTTACAAACATTGGAACAGGAAATGCAGAGGGACAATTTAGACTGTTTATGTTGTCAAGTTGAAAAGGTGGATACTGTATCTGCCTCTGGGATGATGATGCTTGAATCCAATTTAGACCTGTGAAATCAAACGGAAAGCAGCTGAATTTTAAAAAATCTGGCAAAAATCAACCTGTTTTGACGTACTTTGAGGATTTTCTTCTGTTTGTTTCGCTGTCGTTTTACAGAAGAATAGCAAAATAGAGGATTCTGCTCTGAATTTGTTTATATGGATTGGCGGTATGAGTTTGTGGTAAAAACTTCTCTCATAGCGTCAGTATTTTCCATCTTAATTGTGGCCTCCAGAACATCCTTGCAAAAGCTTTTGGATCATCTCTATAGTAACAAATCTTAGGAAGAACAGAAACTGAAGACTGCTCCTTTGTTGTCATTATGTTACCAGTTACAGGGGTAGGATTTGTACTGCTGTTAGAGGAACTTGTGTAAAAGCCCTTAAAATAATGCTTGATTTTTTTGTAGTTCGGGGTCACTGCAGAGGATTGATGTTGTGGTATGTACCTCTTTGCTCTAGTGTAGTCCTGCACCACTACAGCTCTTCTTTCCTCATAAAAATTCCTACCGGGAAAAAGGGAGAAGAGAGCGAGGGATGGGGGGAGTGGTGGGGCTGAGGGGCTCCGTGTTTCAGTTTGTTTTAGCCCCCTGTTTGGAGAGGAAACTTTCATTGCTTGATGATTTATGAGTGGTTAGACTCCCAGGGGAATTAAAGAGTCCTTTTTCCTGCATGTAATAACCCACCCTCTAACATAAAACGTACGATTCTCCTTTGTGTTGTGTTTATCCAGTGTGAAAGGTGTTAGGTCCGGTGGGGAGTTCAAGGGCCCAGAGAAGCCCCTGAGGACCGTTCAACACAAACCATACCGGAGGGCAGATGATTCACATCTGCTGCGATGTGACCGCAACAGCCATTGTGAAAATGTGAGAATATAAAAAAATACACAGTAAACCAAATAATGCTGCAGCCCACAGTAACAGCTTTGCTGTTGTGGTTTATAACAACTGAATTGTCCCACACGCTACTGAGTCACACAGAACCAGTGGCCTCGGACTCGTCAGGGCAGACTTTGTGACGCACAGTATGGTGCCCATGACCCAGCGTGAAACAGGAAGTGAGCTGGAGAGGCCAGGAAATTAGTCTGTAGGGATGGGTCTTGGGTCGTTTCTCAGGCCGAGCATCACTACTGTCTTGAGAGATCTCTTGTGACTCACTCGAGAAGCATGTGTTTTCAGTCCACAGGAATTGGATTTAGATGATGACTACAAATAGATGGTCATAGCTATCCCATGTGAGAAGACCACAAAGTGCTCTATGAATTACGAAGGAGGAGAGTAATGTTTTGCGGCCAGCCGAGTGATAGTGACTGTATGAGGCCACTTCATTTTTCCTCATTAGTTATCTCTCTGTTTTTCCACTTTCTCTGTACCCCCTGCGTTACAAAGTTTCCTCGCAGCTGGAGGCTAATGCAGCGCTTAGCTCCTCATTGCACGCCAGATTTTCTCACCCTGTGGCCTTCGCCGTCGAGCCGTCATCTCCGCCTGTCAATCAGGTCCAGAGTGACCCGTTGCGCATGAGTCCGCGAGAGGTCAACTGTTGTGTGTGTCTGACCTTTGAGCTCTGCAGCAGGAGGGCTTCTCGTGCAAATGCACCGAACAAGGCCGAACTTGAGTGCACAATAAATCAGAATGATGCTTCGCCGCCCCCATATTCACAAGATTCATAATTGGAAGCATATTGCCGAAAGGAGAGACAAAATGCTGCTCATGGAGCAAAGAGGTTGAGGGGGTTAGAAACACAGCCTGATAACAAACTTGAAGGAAATCAGTAGACAGGCTGCTGGTTTCTGTGTGTTGACTTAGATTTTAAAGGGCTGCACACACAGGCAAAGAAAAAAATAGAGGAATCAACTGGGTGAGTCATTTCCTTGCTACAGCGTGCAGTTGAAGCATGTTTTATTAGTTGTATTATTTACATTCTACCATAGGCATCTTGTAAATACAAAAAGAAAACTGCTTTTATTAACTTAACCAATCTCCATTACGTATAAAACCATTATACATAATGCTTTTGCAAAAATGCCCTTTTTATATTTGCCTGTTAGTTTTCACAGTGCTGCTGCTCTACAACAATACCCGTGTGCTGGTTTAACCCACTAACCCAGTGGTTAGATCCACGGCGTTCACCTCAGCCTGCCCCGAACCTCCGCCCATGTGTCCGTACCACTTTAAATCCTTTCCCTCTCTGTTTATGTTAGCATGTCAAAAAGCCACACTAGACATTTCCACACTAATAAACTGGAGTTTTATTAGTGGGAGTCGGTGAATGATGTGAGCCATCGTGAGGCTGTCTCCATGGTTACAGACCGCAGTGATGCCTGTCAGGCAGCTGGCAGGGCATGTTCTGTTTGGTGGCGAGTTGGCGGAGAAAATGGAGGAGAAACTGAGTCCGACCACAGTTTAACAAAGCAAGCTAATGCCTTCTTAAACATGGTAGATGCTCTGATGCTCGATGTGAGTTTTGATTCTAGTCTTGCACAGTGCCCGCTAATTGCAACAGTACTTGTTGGTTGTTTTTTACACCATGCGTTCCCACTTCTTTTTGCACCGCAGTTTTTTCATATTGTCAACTTTGTTGCGGACACAGCAGAAACATAAATATGCCTGAGACCAGATAGAAAAGAAAACATTGCGGTTGCTTGCTAAATGAAAAAATACAGATAAGATGTCTCAGTAACACTCACACACCGGCCTCCCAAAGAGCTCATTCAAATAACGAATATTTTCATTGTTGATTAATCTGTGGATAATTTTCTTGTGTAGTTGTTTGGTCTATAAAATGTCAGAAAGTGGTGAAAAATGTCGATCAGTGTCGAAGATGACGTCTTCTAATGTCTTGTTTTGTCCATAACTCAAAGATATTCAGTTTACTGTCATAGAGGAGTAAAGAAACCAGAAAATATTCACATTTAATAAGCCGCAATCATAGAATTTTGACTGTTTTTTGTTTTTTTAAATGACTCAAACTGATTAATCGATTATCAAAATAGTTGGCAATTAATTTAATAGTTGTCAACTAATCGATAAGTCGTTGCTGATCTGGCTGAATGCTGTAAGGTGGTTATGGACTGGTTATCTACTTCAGTTCAAAATCAGTATTTTGCTGCTGAGGCTGTGAAAGAGATTGATGAGCAAAAATGCAGCACAGGCAGATTGTGCCAAGTTCCCACAAAAATATTATAACTCATGGAGTCATACATTTATTATTAGGGCTGTCCCGAATACCACTTTTTGGGCTTTGAAGCTTTGGTGGGAAATATTCAAAAGGTATTCGAAGCTTCGGGACAGAGCCATTGCCACACTACTGTACATACACGCACTTCAACAAACAGCGATACCCGTCTGAGAATAACTAATAATAATTAATGTTGAATATGAATAATGAATAATGTTGTGGGTTTATTCCTTATTTCATGGGCTATTTTGGGACTTATACATTAGTATTACATACATATGTATATATATATATATATATAAAAAAAACAAATCTTCAAAGCACTCGGGTCTAGCCCTATTTATTATTCAGCTTTATTGTGGTCGAATCATATTGTTTGCTCATATCTCGGGAGCAAATGTTCCTGAGTTCTAGGGCTGTGTATTGGCAGTACTGTAAGCAAGGCAATATATTGCGATTTTTTTTCAAATCTAATTTTAGGAAAACTGTCATAGTATAAGGAACACACCACCATATGCATACAATCTGAGTAAAAAAAGTTAACTTTTTTAAGCAATCAGTACAGTGAGATCTGAATTTACATTTATCACAGTCCCTGTAACATCCAACATCATAGCGCTACTTTTTGTGCAATCTGAGTCACTGTCTGCCTTGAATCTTTGCATGCAAACTAGTAATTAAAAATCAATAGTGTTCTTGAGAATTGATAAAGTATCACAAAACATAATATTGTGATATTCAAGTGTATCAATATTTTCTTACACCCCAACTGAGGTCCAGTACTGGTCTGCGGCCCTTAGGTTTTGAAACCTCTGTTTTAACCAGTATGTCCTTAACCACCTGAATATTAAGTGAAGAAGCAGGGGACCACTTAGTGTTCATACTTTAATAAAAGTCGTTTCGATCGGGTATGAACACTGTATTTGCAAATTTACAACTCTGCAGATGTGCTCCACAGTATGAGCATCTAAAGAGATGAAACTGATCTCGTTGATAGAGTTGAGTTGTAGATAAGTTGATAGGACCGGCTGGCCCAGAGCCAGAGAGCCCATTAGAAGGAGCTCAGGGAAGTAAAGTATCCATGCTCCTCTCTCACTAAACCCCCACTCTGATCCAAGTCCTCCTCCTACACTTATTGCAGACACAATGACCTGTCAGATCCTGTGATGCACAGACATGCTGACATGCAAACACACATTTCGTGTTCAGTTTATTTTCCAATCGTTTCGCCCTAAAATGTTGTACAACATCCCAGCGAGTATTGTTATAAAACACATTGTAAAGTCAGACAGTACCATCCTGTCTCTTTCTCATGCTGTTTTTCTGTTTCCTTCTTTACTGGGTTGGCACGTCTTGCTAAAAACAGATGTCACCACTTTTAGATCCGTGGTATATTCAGGCTGTTTAGGATTGGTTTCTTATGTGTGTCAAAAGCTTAGCTAAATGTGAGCTGTTTACTGGCATTCTCAGCTTGTAATGAGGGACGTTTTACTGGACAAAGTGATGTATGTGGTGTTCCTTCCTCTTCAGCCGCCTGCTCCTCTCCACAGAGCCGTGCTGAGGGGCTGTAGCGCTGACTTATGACCACGGCAGGAGACCGCTCTGCCTTTTATGTCCCTTAGGACAGCATCAATATATCAAGCTTCTGCTGGCTCTTTTGATTTACGGCAACATGTCGCTTGAAGTTATTTGAGTGAGGTGGACTTTGGTTTCATAGTAGCAAACATGGCCTGTGTGAATTTACATGTCTGAGTCTGTTAGGAGTTTTTACTGGTCAGCATGCTTGTCATTTTCCTTTGGCTCCAGTCCTCTATACAGTTCATAGGAGTCCCTTCATTGGTCCAAAAGTAAGTGGAGAAATTTGATTTACAGTGCAAACACCAGCTTTATTTCCAAAACCAAAGGGATCATTTAACACTGTAAGCCAAAGTGTCAGCTCTAAAATATGACCTATAAGATTTTTTTTTTCCTGAAAGCTGATATAAGCGCTGATTTACAGCCTTGGCCTTGCTAACGATGGCCCTTAATGAGCAGCTCAAGCATCCACTTGTTTATGGAGCGGGCTGATTGACAGGCCAACCGATGGAAAAATAAAGTAGTGAATGAGGAATTGGATCTGTCCCCTTTTTGCCATATCAGCAGGGCCCTAATGCAGTGGGGTGAACTTTGAAGTGCCCTAATGGTCTTCATGGTCCCTTAACCATGCAGGCTTCTATTAAGGGTGTCAGTGGAGCCTGGCTGGAGCAGCGTGACCCATTAGATTTAATGAGTGCTGTTCAGGGCACAGTGTGCTGCTCTTCTTCCTCTTTGCGAGTGTTTATTTATCTCATCTGCCCGTCTTTTAGACAGAAGGGGAGTGTAGAAGCAGGGGGAGTGTCTCTTTAACTAGCGGCCCATCTTGTTGTTTGGGTCTCTGATTGTATCAGTCCTGTGATGACCACTGAACTCAGAGAGTTAGATGGTCAGGATTGAAGCCTAAGCCTTTTAATTTAGGCAGTGTATCTACTGTATATATCATTTCTTACCATCGGTTGTTAAAGGAGAAGTCTGGTCATATTCTTTATTTTTCAATACTGAATTTGTCCTAACAAGTATTGTCTGATATGGCTCATTCCTCTGTGCCATAGACCTCTTGTTCAAAAACACATTAATACTCCACACTGTTGCACCAGCTGACATGTTCCTTCATTATGATGAATAGCGCAGTGTAAATACTAGGGCTGCAACTAACGATTATTTTCTTGAATAATCGATAAGTTGTTTGCTTTATAAAATGTCAGAAAATGGTGAAAAATGACGATCAGTGTTTCCCAAAGACCAAGATGACGTCCTCAAATGTCTTGATATTCAGTTTACTGTCAGAGGAGTAGAGAAACCAGAAAATATTCACATTTTAAGAAGGTGCAACCAGAGAATTTAGACTTTTTTTCTTATAAAATTACTCAAACTGATTAATCGATTATCCAAATAGTTGCCGATTCTAATTTGATAATCGTTGCGGCTCTAGTAAATACTCACCAGTGCCCCAAATCTTGCAGTTAAAAATAGTTCACAACAGTGCATTGTAAGATTGTTTTTGAAGAGTTCGATGTCAGTTAAATTTATTCAGCCTCATTCACCAATATTTTTTTTACGCTTTTTCTTAAATTTGTTCTTAAGAAGAAGGTCCAAAGAAAAGTCTACGTCAGATTCATGACATTTTCTTAAACCAAAGCATTGTTCCTACTCGTGCTCTTTTAATGATGAATCCCATTGTCCTCATAAATTGAAAGTGCATGCCAGTTGATCATAATTAGCTTAACTAAACGACCCGCCAATCCACATAAAAGGGCGAGGCTGCAGGGCCATGCGCACACAGAAAATGAAAAGAAAAATTTCGAGAATTAAATCAAGAATGCCCAAACGAAAGTCTAAAGAGGGTGGAGCACCGGACTTCTGCAGGGCATGATCTGCAACATCTTGCAGCAGCAGTAATTTGCTATTGTGCAGAAAGAAGCCTACTTGGGGCCTATAAATAGCATGATCAATCACTAATTATTGGATGGTATGGTTCCCAATTAACATACTTGATGTGAATGGTATAGTGTAGTATTTATATATTTTAAAAGACCATCATATTTTGTAAAATAAGCAAAATAATAAATGTATTGTATATATAATAAATAAGAAAAATATTATTGTAATTTAAATCCTATAATATTATACTACTTTATAATTGAAGCAAATGTAATAGCCAATTATTTTGCAAACAACAATGTGCGTAACTGCTCTTTAGTGTGCATAGATTCTGTTCTTACCGAGAACAAATCCCAAATAGGAAGAAATTTCTTCTTGGTGAACGAGGCCCATTGTTACCATTATTATTAGCATCATGAAGGACATATGAGAGGAAAAGCCTATGGCATGATAAGTATTATATTTTACAAGTATTTCATGTTCAAGCCTGCACTGAAGCAGGTCTTCTTCTACTCTTCCATTGCTGTCCTGATCTCCACTTCCTCGACTAGAGGCTTTAGCGGGTGACAGCAGGCTTCTCTTGACTTTTCCCATTCTCGTGCGATCAGACTGCTCCAGTTAAACTCTTGCACAACTGTGGAAAAGACAGCTATTGTTGCTCTGAGCGAGCAGAAGTGGGGGAGCTCCAACATTCCTCGTAGGGCGAAGACCAGAGCGATTGGCACAGGTTATCTTTTTTTTTTGTTTTCCTGGCCGTGCCTTCCCTTCGTCTAACGTGAGAGTTGTCCTAAGTTGTTGTGCCTTCTGTGGATGATCTTCAGCTCAAAGTTTGAAATAAATGGTGGATTGATTACAGACATAATTTTTGTTGCGTAGGAAAGACGTTTTGAAGTGATTAGAAATGTTTTTCTGAGGACTGTTTTGTTGCATGATTGAGCTCGTATAGCAAAAACAAAGAACATCTGTGTGAAACGATGTTGCGTACTGTATTGCATGACAGCTTTCTCTCGCTGCGGCCATGACTACGCTGTTAGCCCAAGACCACCTGGAGGTATTTAAGTCCCATTCAAACTATTAGGCTTAACTCTAGGCCTAATGGCTCGGGCAGAGCATCCCATCTGGAAGCTGCTGATGCGAGGAAAAGAATGGGATCACATATCATCCACCTTCAACCACACAGTTACACACACACACACACACATTCATCTGTCAGTGTGCATTAAATATTTCTATAGTAGTTAGTATAGTTATATTTCTATAGTATATAGTAGGCTGTCAAAGGTACCGCGATAATAACGAGTTAAAGCAAATTTGTTACTAATTTCTTTGACGCATTAATGCAACTTGCGGTTGTAGTGGGCTCAGATTTAAAGCTAAAGTGAAGATACTGGCATCATATGAAACTGAGACATGATATGTGAAGATATGTGAGTGAAAATGGGTTCTACGGGTACCCACGAGTCTCCCCTTTACAGACATTCCCACTTTATGTAATCACATGCAGTTTACAATGTTATGATTTGAGCATATTTTTTCTGGGTTTCTGGACAATATTTGTCATTGTTTTGTGTTGTTAATTGAATTCCAATAATAAATACTGTATATACATTTGCATAAAGCAAGCATATTTGCCCACTCCCATGTTGATAAGAGTATTAAATACTTGACAAATCTCCCGTTTAAGGTACATTTTGAACAGATAAATAATGTGTGATTAATTTGCAATTAATCATGATTAATTAAATTCTAATCCCGCCCTCTTTTAGAGGTCCAATCAAATGTGAAAGATTTGATTTAAATCCCTCTTGTAACTGTACAGCTCTCAAATATTCAGTTTCACTGGGGAACACTCATAGTACAGAGGCTAAAGACGCTGTAACTCCCATTTCACCTGGAATTTTCGTTTTCGTTGTACATATTTTCTTATTGTATATATCGCATTTTTATACATATTGTATTTTTATTTAAAGTACAGTACTGGAGAGGGCAACAAAGCATTGGACTGCACAATGTAGACATATTTTAAGTATGTGACAAATAAAAAACTTAGTGTGATCATGTACTGCAGGAACTCAGCGCTTAGAGAAACAAGAGAAACTGTGAAAGTAGGTTTTCAGGGCCTCGAAAGAAAAAAACTATCTGAACTCATTCAACTGTTGGAAATTCATTTATTTCAAAATCACTTCAAAAACTTCGTCAACAGAAACAGCAAGTTACTTCTGTACAAACAAATGTCAGGCACCTTAAACAGATGTCAGTGATGCTGTTCATGGTGCTAAATATGGACGGGTTCAGGAGACTGTTGGGACACAAAACCACACGCCTCTGGCTTTAGCAAAGACACCTCTGTCCCAAAAAACTTCTCCAACACTGTAAGTGCAATAAGTTATTGCAATGGCACATTATATAAAGTCACAATCAGAAGTAGAAATACTTGGTTAACATACAAAAAGCTGCTTAAAGCCATAAGAAAATTAGAAAGCAATTTCAACCTCGCTAAAAGTCCAGAACAAATCTTCAGAATAACACAAAACATAATTTTACATTTCTTATTAATATTACTGTAATACTTCAATGGTTTATCTCTGGAGGTCCATTATTTGACAAATAAGCAAAACAAATGTACAAGCAAAAGAACAATATCATTTATATTGTTCACATTCACACAATACGACATTATAACTATCGATTTCAATTGCTTTATTTCAGTAGTATCAACATGGACGGAGCTGCAGAGGAGTGGAGCACTGAGGGAGGACCAGCGAGGAGACAAACTCAACTCCACAAAGTAGGAATTCAGTCACACATGTGGTCATGCAATCATTTATTCTGACTGCATCATGTTTTAATCTTGATTTTTTGACGAGAATGTTTTTGATTTTTAGTCCTCGCATCCAACAAAGTCTATATTGATTACAAATGTGTCTCCCTTATTGAACGGAGTCACGACTCAATTTTAGAGGCCTTTGTCTTTTAATTCGATGATTGTTTGCGTACAGCCCATAAACCCTCTGTGTAGAATATATTAACAGCATATATAACAGCATGAACACTCATGTTTAAGTAATCATCACGTTGTCACCTCATTTACTCGCTGCTGACAGGAAAGGGCTTTACTTGAAGGCAAAAACAATTTAATTTGATCACGGGATGATATTAGGAGTTTAAAATGTTTTTTCCCTTAAAAAAAAAAAGGAAAGCTTTGCAAGTATTTCTACATTTAAAAGAGCTGTAATGAGGGATTGACTGAAAATTAATCAACAACTATTCAGAATAATTTTAAAGGAACAGTGTGTAACATTTAGAGGGGTCTATTGGCAGAAATAGAATATAATATTAATAAGTATTAGGGCTGTCAATGTTAACGCAATAATAACGTGTTAACGCAAATTTGTTTTAACGCCACGTTCTATGGGTACCCACGAGTCTCCCCTTTACAGACATGCCTACTTTATGATACTCAAATGCAGTTTTGCGGCAAGTCATAGTCAAGTCAGCACACTGACACACTGACAGCTGTTGTTGCCTGTTGGGCTGCAGTTTGCCGTGTTATGATTTGAGCATATCTTTTATGCTAAATGCAGTACCTGTGAGGGTTTCTGGACAATATTTGTCATTGTTTTGTGTTGTTAATTTATCTCCAATATTAAATATATGCATACATTTGCATAGAGCAAGCATATTTGCCCACCATGTTGATAAGAGTATTAAATACTTGATAAATCTCCCTTTAAGGTACATTTTGAATGGATAAAAAATGTGCGATTAATTTGTGATTAGTTGCGACTAATCATGGACAATCATGCGCTTAATCGTGATTAAATATTTGAATCGATTGACAGCCCTAATAAGTATGTTTTCTTTAGTGTATAATCACCTGAAAATAAGAATTATTGTGTTTTAGTTTGCTTAGAATGAGCCGTTAATATCTACTTACGGAGCGGGTTCTCTTCACGGAGCCGGCCGCCATGTTTCTACAGTAGCCCAGAACGGACAAACTAAACACTGGCTCTAGAGAGGGCCATTCATGTTTTCGCATCAGCCACTGTAGTACTCCTACACACTTGGCACACAGGAGAAAATTCAGTTGCAATCTGCAACTTCACCGCTAGATGCCGCCAGATCCTACACACTCGACCTTTTAAAATAATTTTTCATTCACAAAAGGCAAATATTATCTGCTTGCTTCCAGCCTTTTCGCTTTGCTGCTATTCTTTATCTTACCTGAGTAAGATAAGTAAACTGAATATTTTGGGGTTTGGGGCAACGAAACAAGACATTTGAAGATGTGACATTTGGGTTTTAGGAGAATTGTGAGTTTTCACAATTTTCTGGCTTTTTATAAACCAAATAATTAATCGGCCAATCAAGAAAATGAATCAATACTGAATATAGCTGTTAGTTGCAGTCCTACTCTCAAGCAGGAGGCTTGTTACACTCATATGTTACAATGATCAACCAGCTATGAGGAGCGGAAACTGACTCTCCTGCCATCGTCCTCACTGGGGAAAGAAAACGGATATGTGGCCCAGCGGGCGTCACAGAGAGATCAGCCAAAAGACTAATGAAGCCTGTCTCTAGCCTCAGCCTGCAGCCCAGCTCTGGTGACACACCGAGACACCCCTGCAATCACTGGACATATTCACCACATTCCTGCCGTCCGGCTCTAAAGTCATCACATTACCTAAACATTACAGAATGCTACTCGGGACGATTGGGGCCACTGATTTGGCCTGCAGTCTCTGGCATGTGATGGATTCTGTGAGCGAGCTACAAATCCAAGAGTCATCTCTGCTGAGCCCACGTCTGACGATGAATTGATTGTTACAGCGTGTGGAGCTGTGCGTGCAGTATGTCCTCACCGTGTACGCTGTGATGTACTGCGGTGTTCGCAGGCCAGGACGGCTCACTTTGATGCTAATTAAGTGTGTCTATTCCTGATTGAAGCTGGCATGGCTAGTTGGTGTTGAAGGCTGCTGCTGTGCGTTGCTGCGCCTTGTCTGCCGGTGGAGACCGTGTTTCCTGTAACCTGAGGCCTGAGCCTAGCGGGGGAACCTGTGGAGGCAGGCCTGGGGGAGGAAATGACACGTTGGTTTGAAATTGCTGCCAATCCAGTGCCTGCCCTCCTCCCGGAATAAATTGGCACAGGCCATGTCTGCTCTCACTCAATTAGACTCTGTTCACTTATTCATTCTTTGCAGGGACATAAACTACCCACCGCAAAATTAATGTTTTCTTTTATAACCAATTAAGGACAGTTTGCAATGGCAAGTGACAGAATATAAATTCTCAGTAATTAGTATCCATCTAAGCCCTGTTTTTTTAAATGGCTTTTAAAATACTGAATGTTCAGATATGTACTTGAACTCGTGTATACAGTATGAGAAACAAGTCTAAAGTAACACAAACAAAATGAGTGGGGCAGGATGGGTGGCATAAAAAATAAGCTACAGGAAGTAAATAACATGAATCTTCTGTAAATTAAAATACTGTATGATGTGGCTGGCTTTGGCATTGCATTCCTGTATTCTATGATTGTAAACCATATTTATTATATTGCTTCTACTGAAACCTATGACTATCAAGAAATATACCCAGTTTATCGGGGACTAAACCCCGTATTTCAGTGAGCCCTGAGAGATCAAGGAATCAAGAATGAACATCTTCTTCTGAGTCACACCTCTGTATTTCTCTCACTCTCAGCATCTGCTGATTGTCACAGTCACAGTTGTTATCTTGGTTACATTGGCCGCTGTAATGGCCTCTGTTATCTCCACAGTCTCTCCCTGTTCATTTGACCTGTGTTATCGTTAGTGCTCTCAGGAAAACTCCCCCTACAGCGCTTGCTGATGGCTGCTCCAGAAAGGAGGGCCATATGGGGAGCAGGGTGGATCTGGGCTGAGGCATCATGTAGCCCAAGAGATGGCCGCACTGTGTTCCTTGGCCTTCATACGCAGCGCAGCTATGCTGGAAGACTTGCGATCTGGATCCAGATTGAGATCGTAGCCATTGATTCCCCCGCCCATCCCATGACCCCCAAAAAGGCTGCCCATGTGTGTCTGTCCCATGTGGCTGCTCCCTGGACTGGGCACGCCCAGGAAGTCAGAGACGCCTCCGGGACCGTGAGGGTGAGGCGGCATGCAGGAGGGGACGGTGTCACAAGGCACAACGCAACCCGGCACTGGAGATGCTCCACTGCTGCTCCCGATCCACGACGGGTTCTGGATCTGGAGGAGAAGAGCAGGGTTAATAAGTTAAGGTCACTATAATTAATACTGTGTCATCATCATTCATATCTATACAACCAATGTGTTTTATGATTAAATTGTTTACAAGAGCACAAAGTTCTTTATAAATCTAACTTCTTCATTTTGCTCTCAAAGTGCATCAGATTGATGCAATTAAGATTAACCTTAAAATGTAGACTACAAAATGTTCTTTTTCTAAATGCATGATGTTTCCAAAGTCAATGAGTAATCGTATTAAATAATCGTGATCTCAATATTGACCAAAATAGTTATGAATATGATTTTTGCGATAATCGAGCAGCCCAAGCTGGATGTGTAAATAAGATCACCATATCAACTTAAATGATAATGTCAATGATGTGTTCACAA
Organism: Sebastes umbrosus; assembly: GCF_015220745.1. NCBI lineage: Eukaryota > Metazoa > Chordata > Actinopteri > Perciformes > Sebastidae > Sebastes > Sebastes umbrosus. The sequence goes on from NC_051272.1 coordinate 20,539,285, forward strand.
CTTCTTTCTGCTGCCCTTAAATGGCCAGAAAAATCAGTTATGCTGGTTTCATAACACTCAAAACCATTTATGATTCTGATATATCAGATCATGAGTACCTGTGTTTGCTTAGTAATATTCAGTGAGCGGACCACCACTTCTTTTCCTTTACCTGTGCATAGTTCTCGGGCCGAGTCAGTAGAGGCAGCTCGTACGCAGTAGAGAAGTGTGTCCGGACCTGTTGCATCTGGCCATAACGCTCCCTCTTCCTCCACTTGGCTCTGCGATTCTGGAACCACACCTGCAAAGAAAACAATCCATCAGGAAAATACAGACCAGACACTATCAAACAAACATCATTTTAAACACAGCTCTCATGGATCTCATTTCACGTGCAAACCCAAGTACTTTTTTTTCTGAAAACAAGACCATCCTCTCCCCTCAGTAAGAAACTGAACCACATAAAATGAAGATAGTGAAGCAAATAAATTCTGCAGCACATGAAAGTCCAAGCCCAGGTTTTAAGACTTGACGTGTCTTTAAAGTGCCGTCCACACGGAGCTATTGATGTGAAAATGGTGAGTCTCCCCTGGTGCTGCACGAATCAGCTCCTCCCTTTGATACACAGGCGTCTGCCTCCGTTCAGGCTGCCAGCGTCGACAGATCCACATCTGGGCCTGTAGCCATTCATAAATCACTCTGAGCGAGGTGTGCTCTCCCCCACATGTCGGCACAGAGGGATACAGTGGGGAATCCCTCCGTATGATCCATGAAACAAAAGTTCAACTTTTGACCAAGAATATGCTTTTCTTTGTCCGTCTTTGGGATTGTCAACTATTGGATGTGGTATACTGTATGAAGTAGGTTGCTTCTCTGCAGAAAGGTTGTACTTTCAGTACCTGCTGACAGACCAAGTGCAGGCTACTTAGTCCACTTCTCTCTAGCTGTGAAGGCATTGGAGGAAAACAGGACAGAGAGTGACGGTTATGAAAGAGAGCGTTATGAGCAAAAAAGTAAAATTTGTATCCTGAGAGAAATTCACTGAAATCTTTCCTCTGCAGTCTTGGTATTCATGGTCAATGCTGTGTAATGTAATCATTTCTACTTACTATGATCATTTATGTCTACTGTCTGTCGGAAAAGAGGTATTCCTCCCCTGTTGCTCTTCCTGAGATTTCTTCCTCTTTTTTCCAAGTTTGAGTTTTTTGGGGGAGTTTTTCATTATCCGAATCGAGGGTCTAAGTATAGAGAGTGTCGTATGTCAGCTCGTTCGACCAAAAAGTCGTATGAATGACACGATAATTCGCAAGGCATTTAGCGTGCGATAAGAACGTCATGTAGTCTGTACCTGTATTGACTGCAATGTAAACACATCGGCGTAAAAATGCTACGCTTAGTGACGTTGAATAAAAAACGAAGGTGGATGGGTCCAACTAACAGGACTTTCAACCAGGAGACCGCTGTTCAAGACCGCTGTTTTGTTTTCTAAGTTACGTTAGAGACATTTGTGACGTGTTTCCCGTACTTTATTTATGTTGTTTCTGTGCGTATTTTACTTAGTTTACGTACTTATTTTAAGCACAACCATGACTGAGCCAAATCGAAATGGATTTGTGGCCAAAACCTAACTGCGGACGTTACCGTAGTTTTGTTGCATGGCGTACAAATGCCACATGAAAAGCTTAAAATGCGTCCTCATGACAGGCGGAATGTCTTTGTAATATTGTGCTATTCATAGGCCTTCCTGTGAGACCGGGTTGTGTATTATGTTTTACAGATTGTAAATCCTTTTGAGGCAAATTTGTGATTTTGTGCTAGATAAACAAAACTGACAAATGTAGATAAAGATGAGCAACAGTGACATTATTGGCCCGATAAAACAGCTCCTGGATAATGATTATAGACATACTGTCTAACCACGCTTTAGACAATGCATTCCTTGGCACAAGCCATTTCTATTGTTTCAGTGCTGCTTTATGTAACATTGCTTTATAATTGGTTAAATATTAGCTATTTGGAGTGGCCTCCAAACTACTGTATGTGAAAGGCCAAACATGTCAGCATGCTCTATAGAGCTGCAACGATACTTAACTAAAATTATCTGTGGAAAATCGTTTCAGTTTTCAAGTAAAAATGCCACAGCATTTTATGGTTCCAGTTTCTGACATATACTTGTGAAATCTGCTTTTCCTTGTTTTCATCATAGCCAACTGAACATCTTTGGGTTTTGGATTGTTGCTTGGGCAAAATAAGACATTTGAAGATGTCCGCCTAGGCCCTCTGGGCTTGTGAAGGGCAGTTTTCTGACATTTTATAGAACAAAAGATTATTTGAATACTTAAGAAAATAATTGCCAAAATATTCAATAATAAGAATAATAGTTAATTGCGGTCCTAGCATGCTACTTTTTTATGTTGCCCAGATATAAGATACCTGTACAATCATTTAATGAGGGGTAAAGTCAGACTAAAATCATCTTTCCATTGATGACAGTTAATCAAATCCCAAATAATAATATGATTTAATGTGCCCAAATAACACAAATTAAGACATCACTGATATTATTATCAGTAACCCTCATTTATTTCTCCACCATGCAGCTCTGATGTTCTTTCAAATAACCAGTTGTAACTTTAGCTATGCTTTTTTCTACAAAGTTTTCTCACATCTCTATATGCAAGAGAATAGAAGAGCAAAGGGGGGTACTGAATGTCCCCACATGTTTATTTGTGTGTATTTGTTGGTTGTCTGAATCTTATCCTCCCAAGAGGGAACGGGAGACTTCTTCAAAGAGAGAAGAGAGAGCGATCCTGCCTTGACACAGGGGTTTGAACTTGGACTGTGGGTTGATTCCCAGCCCAATCAGCTTGTGGTTTTCACAGTCCCTGACATGAAATTTCCCCTCAAACTCCTCAAATATCCCTACATTGCTCTCTCTCTCTCACCATTTCTCTCAATCGACGTAAACACAATAGAGTTTAGTGACCAGTGTTGCACAAAGATATTATCCCATATTGAGTTTTTCTTATGGGGCAGGAAGGAATGTTTTCTGAGATAAGACCAGCTAAAAGCTCTGCAACATGCACTCAAACCTGTCATTTTTCTGACTGGATAAAACAACTAGCTGGCTCATTTTCAAAGAGAAGACCATATATGGCCTCCTGTGGCACATATAGCCGCTGACTGTGTTTTTTGCGAGAAGGTGACGTAAAGAAATGTCGTCTGACTCCGACATTCCTCGGGTCAGCTGGCGAGATTAGAGGACAGCTCACCCTCTCAAAGTGGTAAACTGATATCTGAGGTTGTGTCTGAACCCCAGTGTCAAGGTGAGGGGTTGTTGCCCTTTGAATTATATCATATGTTTGGAGGGGGGGCTTGGAGTCTATGTTATGCTCCCCCTGAGGATTTGGGGTCTATTATTGTTTAAGGTATGTCATGTCTTTCCTTTGGTTGTATGAGCTCATAACATCACAGGTTTCCAAATATAATCCTCAACACAAAAGGCCCCGGTTGGACTGATGAGCATAAAACTCGCTTATGGTACGTGTCCACAGAGGCGTTTTTGGACGCGAGGGATCGCCTCGCTTCCCAGCATTGGACGCTTGGTGGGCTGCCACTAGGCATTAGGCAGTAGGCACCTGATTAGACGAACACTTTCACTCGTAGGCTGCTCCTCCCAGCATTCAAACCGGAACCAAGATGGCGGCTCATTTGGAAACTTTTTTTCTTGTATATTACGAAAATAAAATTCAACGAAATGTGTTTCTGAAAACATTTTAGGCGAGAAATAAGCCATGCAGTTGCAGAATCTCTTGGTACAGTTAGTTTAGAAGTTTTTCGGGAGTTGCCAGAGGCGGTGAGTCGTGCCGGACGCCCCCTGATTTTCATAAAGTAGCCTAGACCTCAACTTTACGCAAATGAGGATCAGGCAACGTGATGGTCCATCTCTTGAAACGCAATGCCACGCTACCAGAATGCATTGCACGTCTTCTTACATAGACAATGAATGGGAAGGACGGATCCTGTGGACACGTACCATGACTGTTCTAGTTTTAGTTTCCAGAAGTTATGACATGGTTTGATTCAACAGAGATTAATCTAGCCTCCTATGCATTACTACTACATTCAAGTCGCAGAGCTAAGCATCTGATTTTCTTCAAAAAATACACAGCAACATTTTAAAAAACATAAACAATCCTTAAAGACTCTTCTAACCATCTGGATGAAAGAATATTCCATCTGCTGCACCATAAAAAAGATTTTAACCTGTTTCTCATGTTACACCTTTTTTTGCCTTGCTCAGTTTGTGGAACATGAACAAAAATGTAAACTTTAATAATATGTTATGTTAGCTTATATTGATGTTTCTTTCCAATATTTTATATTTTCATACACGAATAACATTATTTTGCTTGTGTTTTACAAAAAGAGCAAAGGCAAATGTCATTTCAGATTTCCTGGATTAGGCAATACAGTCACAACTGCCGGAAACATAAAATATCTTTTTATGGTGCAGCTGATGAAATAGATTTTCATTCAGATCATGAGAAGAGTATTTTGGGATTCTGGGAATAGTCTCAGAACAGCTTTAGTGTTGTTAAACCACCTTTTTAAAAAAGTTTTTAAAAGATCACCAGGGAATTATTTGAAGGAAAATGGAATGCTTAGCTCTGTGAATGTAATAGTAATACATGAGAGGCACAAACTGGGGATAACGTTCATGTTAAACAAGTATTTCAAGCTCCAATCTACTTTTTTAAAATATAAAGTGTTATAAGTAACCTAGCTGTCATCTTAATTGTGATAGATCAAGATAACCCAACTCTACTCCTCTACTTTTAATCTCTCTGTCGTACTCCCACCCCTCTGTTGAAGCTCAGCCCCTTCTCTCCCCCCCTCACCGCCAACCCCCGTCTCTCCGTGTCTCTCTCTGCCCTCCTCCCTTTTAAGTCGGCGAGGGGAAGTGGGGATATTGGAAAGTGAGATGGGAGAATGTTCAAACTGGAGCTTGTTTTCATTTCATGTTTAATTTCCTGACGCCTAAGCCCTTGGCTTTCCGCAGCTAACCCCTCTGACCTTTCGAAGGCGTGCAGACGAGAGCGTACACATACACACACACAGAAAACACACACATTTACATACCACGATATATGCAAAGTTCAAAGTCAGTCACTAACAAATGCGTCTTTTTAACCTGGACACTCACACACTTACTGGAGCCTTTTATCAACAAGCAAATAATGTCTGAGCACATATACAGTATATATATATATACCCCTTGTCTTGGTTTCTGGGTAGTGAGTGTGTCATGTTTCACAGAGGGTTCGCTCTACGTAGCTTTGCCTTTGAACGGCAGTAGGAAGGAGACCCAAGCCAAATAGTTTGGCGAGGAGATCATTCGGGGAACATTATGAAGTCAGATGTGTCCTTTGTGTCCACGTCCCTTATTGCCCAACTTCTAAGTTCGTTAGAAAGGAAAGCTAGTGGTGCTTTTGCACGAGCAGAATCTCAATTAACCCAAAGATTTTTTATTATTTCTCATAATGATAACCCATCCTATATATGAAGGATGAGCTTTACCAACTGCAAACACTTACTACTCTTCTTTATTTTATCTAGCGGACATCTGCAAGGAAGGTGGCTCAGAGCTCTTGGAGCTCAAAGTGCTTGGCGGTGATACAGTAATTGCTAAAGACGTTGACAGCAGAAGGCAGCTTACAGAGCCATTAAAGAGCTTTATTTATGCTCCAGAGCCAGCAGGCAGAGAGAGAGGAAGAGGGAGAGAGGGAGGGCAGAGTGCACAACTCCAAAAGCAGCTTTGAAGTCCAGCCGTCTCACCTCATCTCTGTCATCCAGGACCGCTGCGATTGATAGACTGCCTCAGCAGTCACTCACACAGCCTCCCTCTCCATAAAAAGTAGGCAGTGTGGTGAAGTTCAAGTCTGAGGTTGAGAGCTAATTGTACAAAATAAACTAGTGGCAGCAGAAGTCACAGATTGTGATTATGGAAAACTGCAGCCCGACTTTATGAAGACATTCATCATCAAACTGAGGATGAAACTGTAGGACCTTGACGTTGGCATTTTGGCAGAAAACATCTGTACTCTGGATTTCAATGGCTGTTGTTTGGGAGATGAAAAGGATTCTCCGATCGCTTGCCAAGTTTCGAGTGCCCCTTGGTATTCAACAATTGGATATCCCTGGACTTTGTCTTGATAGACCTTCAGTTGAAATTGTGGGGTTTAGTCTTGATTGCGTACATATTTAGGGTCTGATTTTAGAAGTATGGGTCAAACCTCTGTGACTCAACAGAGTGTGCTGTGTGGCTGTCAGATGAGGAAGTTAATTATATTCATCTGGGGAATAGATGGGTCTGTGTGAGCGCAACGTGAATCTACTTATTTTTACTGTACCACCACAAGGACCAGGCCAGGTTCCCTGTCCCTGACTATGTCTCGGACCCCGCGTGGAAATTGAAAGTGGCATCTCAAAGTGTTTTTTATATCCTTGCTAAATAGCTTTGATGACTCCTTTTTTTCTCTCCATGTGTTTTCCCTCCCTGCCTCCAGAGTTGTGTGGTGAAGTAGTTTGAACATGGTAGTGCTGGGGAGAAACCCTTGGCCTCTGACCCCTCTGCAGAGTCTGCAGCATGTAAGAGCTAAGAGCAGAGTATTCCCTTAGTCCCACCCATCCCACTCTGATCTAAAGCTGGCAGGCAGAAAGAGAGATGAAGAACAATAGGCCTCGCTGTCTGCTGCTCCCAACAATCTTTGTCAACATGCCAGTCTTGACTCTCCCAGCCCTCTCTGTCATTTCCCTGAGTGATTATTAGCACGCAAACATTAACGAGTGCAGTCATTCAACACAGCTCACGCAGAGTGTCCTCCCAAGTAGGAACAACAGCTTTAGTCGTTTCAGCAAGTGCCCTGAAATGACATACGATGAAGTAGTCACCGGATGTAGTGGGTGTAGGGATGCATTCGGTGTGGGAGAGTCACTTTAATGACCCATTGACTGCGAAGATTAGCGTATTTTTTTCTTTCATGGCTGGGTTGTACAGCGCTGGATCGCCGGTTATGTGACCGCAGTATGACATCGGAATTGAGTTTCTCCAAAATTTGATTCTGTTTCTACTTTTCCTCTGCAGGCCGCTGCATTTTTTTTCCAGCAGCCCCTGTGGCCACCATAGCCACAGCCCAAACGCACTACCCCAAATCAAAATTAATGAGAGGACTTGCATTTTTGCCGTACCGCCAGATCTGGTGTGAACGCAGCTATGAGCAACACAGCAACAGGCCACAAGTCATTTTCGACATGAAGCTACAAATTGACGGCCGACACTTGTCGCTTGGTGACGGGCGTGACGCGCTACAAATCAAAGTTGAGCTGCTCTCAACTTTTTTCAGCGCTCCAATGACGAGGTGAAGGGTCAACCAATCATATGTTTTTGCTTCACCCTGTTCCATTCGATCTAAAGAGATGCCGTTAGCCAGTTCCCAGTGCTATTCAACCACATAACTACATCGAGTGCTTGAGCAACATTTCAATGGCGACTCTGTGACAATATAGCTGGCCGTTTTGTTGCTTTTGTTGCTCGTAGTGTGAACATAGCTTAAGCTGGTCGCGGATCTCACGCCACCCAATACGATTGTCTTTGGTTTAAAGAAATACAAATAAGCGAGAGCATTTTTTCCCCTATACCAAAATGATAATGTGCGGAGCCAGACCTTTCTTTAGCGCTGACACAGCATTGTGTAGATAGGTCCGATGAAGTGACAAAGCCCTCTCGTGGCCATAGTAATTTTCATGGAAGCAAAGGAGGAAATCGGATGATGATAGAGTTACGGGGGGGTCGGGGTGGATGGACTTTAACAGGAGAGATCGCTGTTTGTTTCAACCCAGCAGTGAATTTTAAACAAGGTGTTTTTGTGCCTAAACCTAACTAAAACTCAATCATAGGGTTGTCACATAAAACTGATTTATTTTTCAACAGTGATTTGTAATGGTTTTGGAAGATCAGAAAACATTTCTTGTTCTAGAGGGCATGGAAAAATGACGTGAGTTTTTCTTCGATGTGTAACCTGCCGTTATTCCCCCGTCCTCACCTGTACACGTGCCTCCGTCAAGTCCGTCCTCAGTGCCAGCTGCTCGCGGGCATAAACATCTGGGTAATGTGTCTTCTGGAAAACCTTCTCCAGCTCCTCCAGCTGGTAGCTGGTGAACGTGGTGCGATTGCGTCTCTTCTTGCCTTTGTTGCTCTCGGCCTCACTTTTGTCCAGAGGGCTGGAAAAGTCCGAGCCTGGCCGCTCGCTCAGCCCCTTCTCGCCAGGCGCCTTTAGGTTCAGGTAGCTGCCTTCCATCCCGGGAGGGTCGACACTAGGGGGCAACTCAGTCTCTGTCAGGCCGCTGTTGTCTTTTCCTGTAATTATGAGATTAAGAAAGACACAGAAAGAAGTGTTACAATCAATTGGATTTCATTCTTTTAAAGGTACACTCAGCTTGGACTTAAGACTTCAGATATTTAACAGAAAGTCTGCAATACAAACTGAAGGTGTGGGTTTTGAAAGAAGTGGTTGAATGAGGAAATCAGGCCATCAAATAGGCGTTATCGTTCGCTATAAGCATCATAGATATGGGTCAGTAGGGATCTACTATGCTTACTACATTGTAAAATGAAAGCGAAACTTAAAACCAAAACGTTCTAACGTAAAACTGAATGAAACGTTATGTTTTGACAACAAACTACATCTTCTTTAGGTTTGGCTTTGTGTTTTGGCTTAAAATACCTACGTTTCAATAGTGAAAGTGAAACTTAACACTAGTGAACACAAAGACAACATGTTGTTGGTTTTACACAGGATGCGAACCGCGGTCTCCTGATTGAAAGCCCTGTGTTTTGTGTCCCATCCATCGCCACCAACCTCCACCCCATCGGAAGTTTCACATTGTCTATACTACACTTCACTTCCACTTCTGCTCTTGTCATAATTACTATGGCCACTACAGGTCACTGTAGTCTTCTTTTACACCCTCTTTCGGTGATCGACCATGTGAATAGCTGATAAAACCTACTATTGGGTGTAGCAGGGCCCTACTGACCCACATCTATGGGGTTTATAACCACCAATAACCTCTAATCTAATGACCTGATAACAATCTAATCAACTGTCTATTTGTATTGTGGGAAATGTAGGGTCCAGGGTTTTTGGACCTTGAACTTTGCTCAAAAATAAAAGTCAGGACATCTCAGCCTCTGCTGCATCAACTTGGCCATTCTTTTTTAAATATGTCTCGGTCCAACTTTATGGAAGTACAGCACTAAATCACTGGAGGGCCCCTTTTAATTCCGTGACATGGATTGACGCTCAAAAACCTCATAAAACATTCATATTTTAAAGTTTAGATTACATTGTGGTTCTAATAAAACACATTTGAGTAATTTTGGTTTCGTATGAAGTGCGCCAGTCTTACTATTTTCATATGAAGCGTGAAAACTCAAAATAACCTTCATAGTTTGTGTGGCTTCACATAAAATACAAATCATATTCTTACTGTAATAATATTGTTTTCAAGCAAGCTATTTCAACCATCATTATGACCATTTTAGAGCAGAAAAAAGAGGGCCACATGTTGTCAATGAATGTCCTATAATTATAGTTACTACTCTATAATTGGAATATTCAGCAGAGCAATACTTTCTTTAAAATGTGGCTGAATTTAACCATGGTGCCTCACGTTCAAGTCGGCGAGTGTGTCTGCTCATCATCACGTTACAACATCCACGGAAAATGACTTGATGAATTTACTTTAAGCTTACGTCACCTCTGTAATGTTTTATTTTAAGGTTCAAAGGCCTTGTCTGTTTGCAACAAGAGAAGAAATGTCGTTTTCTGTTTGAAAGCCATGTCACTACGCATTGGCGTGACCTGTGACACAACCCCTTGAAGCCCTCTCCCTCACATCTCTCAATCACGCCACCTGAAACCCGAGACACGCAAAAAACCTGCTCCGTCTCTAGTCGTGTATGGCGGGCCTTGTGTACGACCACGCTCGCCCTGCAGCCTTGGCCCTGAGATGTAAACAACATTGTGTTTGTCACCTTTAATTTAGAGAGCGTCCATTTTGTGACAGACCCCGCTCTGTTCCTGTCAGCGCTCGCTAGCTTTTTTGTTTCCTTTTAGGAGATGAAGAAAGCTGTCCCTTCTCCTTCAATAAACAAACAGCTGTGTGAATAAATAAGCTGAAGGGTTCTGGTTGCGGGCCAGTGAGAACAGTGTACTCTGTCAGCCTCTCTGTTTGTCTTTCCTGCGACTGGGCATGGGGAGCATGTCCTAACTGTATTGGTCCGAAACCAGCGCATAATGGTCTCCTCCACATAAATAGACTTGTAAGCCTTGTGCAACCAGCATAACTTTAGTCCAACAACATTTGTCTGCTGAGTTGGATCAAGTTTGGGGTAATTAACTTAATAGTTCTGTGCATTTTACTTTGTCGCTTTGCATTTTTGTCATGAGAAATGCCAGTAATGTCTTCCTGTCATTCTCAGAAAGCCAGCGCAACGAGGGAAAGAGAGTTGACACCTTGTGGCACTGGTGAATCTCTGAGCCAAGTGTTTTAGCGGTTAGTAAGATGACTGAATAGTTTTAGAGTGATGAAGCTAGGCGGTGGCTGTCTGCAACATGCATGTTTGTTTTCATGGATTAGCACGCCTTTGGCTAGTGTGTCCCACAATGAGTTGTCAATAGTCATCCTCTCGATGCTGCAGCAGCCCTCCCCTGCTCTCTGACTCTGACTTGCCCCGACAGAGACGCTAATGGAACAACACAGCTCGCCCAGCTGGAGTTCATGACCTCATATCGCTGTGGCCCACCTGTCAGACCCTCTTACAGTCTCCACGCAGGCAGATGTTCTGACATCACCTACCCCTGCACTGGCCTCTAATGCTGAAGCACTGTGCAATATGTTCTTTCTACCCCTGGGCAGGAGCATGGCTCCAATGTTGAGAAGAAAGACAGGTCGACTCCAGGTTCCTGCTTTGCATTTGCATCTGTGAGAGAAAATGCCCCTGAGCAAGGCATATATCCTGTAAGGCAGAAGGTGCAGCTGGGGGATGGAGAGATGGTGGGTAAATTTGTTTAAAGATTTCAGTCTTATACAGATCTATATCAACAATGTTTACTCTAGAATCTACACTAATTAGAACATTTAATGGAATAGATTGACATTTTAGGAAATACACTTATTTGCTTTCTTACCAAGAGTAAGATGAGAAGAATACCACTTTCATGTCCCTACAGTAAATATTAAGCTACCTTGAGCATACGCTTAGCTTAGGTTAGCATAAAAAGCTGACAGTTCACCATTTTATAGGGGGTTATGTGACTCTTTCTTGGTCGGGAGAATCGAGGTAGTTACTGGTGCTGACCTAGGAATAGTGCAGCACATAACCACCCTGTAAAATATCGATTTGATGCTTTTACACTTCAGTTTTTGTACAGATTAAAGGAACAGTGTGTAGCATTTCGGAGCATCGATTAGCAGAAATGGAATTTAATATTCATAACCATGTTTTCATTAGTGTATCGTGTATAGTGTAATCACCTGAAACTAAGAATCGTGTTACCGTTAGCTTAGAATGAGCCCTTCATATCTACATAGGGAACGGGTCCTCTTGACGGAATCCGCCATGTTGCTCCGCCATGTTTCTACAGTAGCCCAGAACGGACAAACCAAACACTGGCTCTAGAGGGAGCCTTTCACGTTTTTACGTTACCTGAAAGCCACCGTAGTTCTCCGAAACTGCGGCAATGTGAGTCGCAGAGTGCAAAACTGTGATACGGCCAGCCACCGTCTGACTTCCGTTGTTCCTAAAGTAGTGTTATTATGGTAAGGATGGATGCGTGACCACGGTTTTGCACTCAGCGACTCAGGTTACCGCAGTCTTGGTAAGGGAGGAGTGAGCGGAGGGGTGTTCATTTGGTTGCAATGTGCAACCACACCAATAAATACCACTAAATTTTAACCTGAGGGGAAACAGGAGGTTGGGGTCTACGCTTCTGCAATAGCACCGGCAGTCGGGACAGTGATAGCAGCTGTAACTGTTGTATGAGCGCCGTGCAGAGCGGTGGCCGTGAGCTAGCCTATGGGGCACTCTCACATGCCCGAACATGCACTAAAAGGCACGTGCGGCTGGCCTGGCCATGTCAACACACACACAAAGGGAGAGCGACTTCATTCTCTGCTCAGTTAGACATTACTCCTCTATATCTTTACATAGCAAATAGTTGTTTGCTTCTATATTAATGCTCTGGATATCGTATAGCAATCCTTTAAGGATCTCATTCTTTATATCACCATAATGAGCACTAGAATATGCTCTAATCAACATCTTTCTCTGTCTAGTACGCCAACTTATCTGTCTTTTCTCTGTCACGCTAACAACACAGTCGTTTGCCACAAACATCTTCAAGTATTGCCGCATGCTGAGCTGTGTTTTCTGCATGCTGTTCTGGAGAACACAGCCATCACACACTTTCTTTAGCGAGCCAAGATTCCACTGAGTTGGCTCCAGTTTTCTTGGCATTCAGAGGAATGTGTTTTTGACTGTTCTCATTTCAGCATCAACGTGTATATAAATGCAGCGAATATCACCGGCTGATGCTGCAATTTGCCAAAGTTGCTCTGTGACAAGCTGCAGACCTCTTCAGTTAGCCGAGGTCAGATGTTTACTAGGGTCAGCAATTTAATCACTGCTGAAAACAGAGAGAAAACATCAAAGTGTAATTTAACTGGTTGTAAAGCAACAGGGCACCCTCTCAGTTTTTATGGAATGGGACGGGGAGGGTCAAGTGAAGCCAAATAAAAGAAACACTATAAATTAGTAACCTGGGGAAGGGTTAATGACCAAACACTAAATAGGGAAGGGAATGCTTTTAAACAGAGTGCTCCACAATGTTCTCTCAAAACACTCAAAGCTGACAGCCGTCTGCCACAATGTCTCCCTACTTATCACACCTTATATGGACCAAATCAAGTCAAATATATAAACCAAATATGGCTTTTAATTTTACATTCATTGCAGGTTCGCAGACTAGCTTTGGGCTGGATTATTTTTCCCGCAGCACAGTCTGAGACCTGATGTTGACTGTTGTTTCCTCAGTGGAAGGGAGGCTCCCAGATGTTCCTGAGGAGAGATCTATGCCAGCGGCTCATGCAGGAATGCAGATTCCCTGGGAAACAAAAAAAAAATCTTTCTGTTCAGCCTCAGCTCCTGATGAATTGACACGATCATGACCTCACTACTGTCATAATACCTTGGGCCGTGGCTGTCACTGTCTCATATCAAAGAGCTCAAAAATAGTTTGGGATTTTATGTAGACGGACACGTTGAGGTACACGTTTTCTTCTTAAAGCTGCAGTTGGTAACTTTGAGCAAAAATGAATCAATAATTGTCACCATATCCTGACAGTTGTACATGAGACAGATAATCTGTGAAAAAAAATCTTGTTCCTCTGTGCCTTCCTGTGCTCCGAATGGCATTTGCAAGATTTCACAATCGGAGCCAATGAGTCTCTGCAGCAGCTGTCAATCACTGCTTGCGAAACTCACTGTCAAACTAGGCAGCGCTGATCAAATATGAATCAATATTCTGTTACTGTAATGCCTATTTCTCACTTCAAATGTTTTCAGAAACATCTTGTAGTGTACTATTAAACTGTAAAACGTTTGCTCCAGCCGGTGGGCGGTGCTTAGTTTTGGCTCGACTGTTTTCAACATGGCGGCCGGGTCACAGATTTTCTCATTTTACAGCTAAACAGTACACTACAAGATGTTTCTGAAAACATTTGAGGCGAGAAATAGACATTACAGTAACAGAATATTGATTCATATTTGATCAGCGCTGCCCATTTTGACCGTTTGATCGGAGTTCACGATCTCCGTGAGCAGTGATTGACAGCTGCTGTAGAGATTGCTCAGCTCCGATTGGTTGTTTGGGGTCGGATGCGGTGAAAACATGCAAATGCCATTAGGAGCACAGGAGGACACAGAGGCACATGATTTCTTTTCACAGATTATCTGACTCACTACTGTCAGGATATGGTGACCGTTTTTAAAAAATATCTTTTTTATCATATTTGCTCAAAGTTCCTGACTGCAGCTTTTAGGGAAAAAAACGTGTAGAGCATGTTGATAAAATATTATTTTGTTAAAATATTTCATTTTAAAAGGAGAGTTTTGAAGTATTTGCAGCTAAATGCATGTGCCAAAATGAAAAGTTCATGTTTAACCTAATGTCATATATTAATGCAGAAAAACAGTCCATAGTCCAAGCATTAACCTCTAAAGATCTAGAGGAAATCATTTGTCAGGCTAATCTTTTGAATGCTTCTATTGTGTTTTGTTTTATCAATATTAAAAGTAAGTTAGGTTTGGTGATAAACATGAAGTTAAAAGAGGACAAGGAATTAAATTTATTTTATTATTATTATGTAATCAATCATCTGTTAGCCTCTCCCTGTCTTCCAGTAGTTCTGAATTCATTCCAAGAACATATTTATACTGTCAGGGGTAGGCAACTTGAGGCACTTAGGTAGCTTAACCAATGGCACACTCGCAATAAGTGTGCAAGAGAGTTTTTTGAAATGTTGAAGTGCCCTCTCATCCGCATGCCAAATTACCTCCTTCACATTGGCAGTTGCGCAGCCTGTTATTTACGGTAGTTTGATTTTTTTTTTTTTCTGTGAATCCCCGCCTTACTCTGCCTCTGATTGGCTAGTACTCGTTGCCTTCTTCACAGAATCTGTTAAGTTTATTGTTGATGAACAAGTTTGGTGGAAGTTTGGTAGGGTTAATGACTTCAACTCCGATGTTTTCATAAGGATGGAAGCCTTCTTGTTTAGAGCTCTATATAATTACAATGTCCTGATTATTTTTTTAAATGTTGCTATGCACATTGCCTATATGGAATAAAATTACAGATCCGTTGGAGATTTAAGTTTTAATGTGGTGCCATAATTAAAGTTAATGTTAACCTTAATGTAGATATGGGACACTGACTAACAAGAAACATTAAAAATGGCACTTGAAATCAAAAAGGTTGCCGACCTCTGGTCTAGATGATATTGGAAACCCATTTTTATGAGATATTTTTGCCTCTTTGAAATCATAGAGAAGCATAAAGAAAGTTTGTGGTGCAGGCAGTTTCACTCCATGATGATTTGGGTTATTTTCCACCCATGGCTTTTATTAAAAAAAATATATCAAACAAGCAAAATGAGCTGTGTCTCTCTGCTGAAAGAGAGTTGAGAAAGATAAAAAGAACTGTTGTTAATCATGGACTCAAAAGGGATCCTCATACTTTTGCAGTAGTTCCCATCACTACTCTGTCATAGATGGCTTTCTTGAGTTTACATTTTGTGACGTGTCAGGCAAAAAGCTTATTTTCTGACCATATAACATAGTACTGTATGGCCAAATGTTTGCATTATTCAAGAACTCTTGCAGAGGTTGGATTTAGTCCATTGATAAGAATGGAGGAAGTCAAAGTAGAGACACAGCGCCGGCCTCAACACGAAAGGCACAGATCAAAATGTGCAGCAGCTGGTTAAAGTTTCCAAAGCATCTCTTTAATCTGGGCTGCATGTGATTCTCAGGTAGACGGCGAGGAGTTACCTTCCCCTGCGAGAGAGGAGGATGGAAGTAAAGGGCATGTCATGCTGTGTGAGCTGCACAGCAGCATGAGAAAAAAGTAGTGATAAGAGGAGTTTTAACTGAACTTTTGAGAAAAATAACACCTCATGAAACACTACACTCCTCAAGAGTTGAATGTGTTTTCATTCAATGGCGGGCAGAATGCTGCTGCTTCACCTCCTGAGTCGCACATTTCTACAAGCCATCGCATTTTAACAAGCCAGGAATTCATCCTTTTCAAGCGTTTCCATTATATATTCTAATTTATTCTGGTTCGCAGACACACGCCGGCACGATCACAGGTGTCACTCAGGCTTATTGTTAACATCGACACAATGTGTTAGTCATCAGCGCATGCATATCCTGTGACATCACTTCCCCGAGCCTTTTAACAGAGTACTATATTTTGACAGGAGGCTTTTAAAACGCTGCCAGGATTTTTTGGGGGGTTCTTGTTTTGGTTTTCATATGCAGAGAAAAATGCTTTACATATCACAGGATGCTTCGATGTCCCGCTGAGGGGAGGAGGGGTTGTTTGAAAGTACAAAGATTAACAAAGCTGTATGTTATAAATGTTTAATTTGCTTTAAACTATTATTTTGTGAAGAGACAAAGAGGACGAGTCACAAAACCGCCTTTAGTGAGTTCCCACAAACACTACGTTGTACATCAGCAATGCAGAGCTCAACCTCAGTAACAACAAGCCTATAAACACAGTGACATTTACTTTGCAGTTTTAGCTTTAGCTCCTCTTTTGTTCTTTCAAATGTATAAAGACAGGGTGATAATATTTTCTAGGACTGCCTCCTATTAGTCGACTAATCGGTCGTTTTTGTCTTAGTCGACTAAGATTTCTTTAGTCTATTAGTCGTTTTTTAATGCTTTTTTATGCTGAATGACTTATTTACCAGAGAAAATTATGAGCACATCTCTGGTCAACACAAGATTTAAAGTGCTTTTGTGTGATTATTTGTGGAGAAACTTATAGATATTATAGGTCAGTCGATTAAATCAACTAATCGATTAGTCGATAAAATCGTGAAGAATTTCTTTGGTCTAGGACAGCCCTAATATTTTCACCATAAGTTCATGTTTCTCTCTGTTGCAGCAAACAATCTGTTTCAATGATAAAAGCTGAAAATTAATTAAAATTATGAAGCAAAAAACTAATTTATGCTATGCATCTCAAAGCCATAGAGTTCAGTAAAGTACGTTCATGTAAACAGTCCTTCCCACACGTGTGCAAAACCCTCTCACTTCTCCCGAGCTGTTCAAATCATTACCCAATCTCAATGTCCCTTTCTGACTCCTTGCTTATTTGTACAAGGTATTGTTGACACGGGGTTATGTAAACCAGTCCCACTTTGTCGTCTCTGTAGCTTTGGAGATCTGATGTTTGGGGAGTATGAATAATAACTATAGGAGCCAGTAATGCACATCTGCCTTAGATTAATGTGGACCTCTCCCGCAGTGCTGACCTGCATTCCTCAGCACTCGATCAGCTCCGGGGGTTTTATTTCATTCATTGCTGTGTGAGCAGGTAGACGGCTCCATCCCTGTTCTCGCTGTGGGACAGTCTCACTGATTAACGTGCACTCAAGGAAACAAACCCGCCAACCTGAGCCACTACTGTGCAGAAATGTGTTCATTCACTCCTCCAGAGACGATTAGGGGTGTAAGAAAATATTGAGTATCGCGACATCATGTTTTATGTTACTGTATAGATTCTCAAAAATACGGTGTAGATTTTTTAATTAATAGTTTACATGCAAAGATTAATTCAGTCAATACTTTATTTCATTTGCAAAGATATGCACTCTCTCAAAGTAGTGCTGTAATGTTGGAATTCACAGGGGCCGTGATAAATGAAGATCCCACTGTTCTTATTGCAAATAAACTTTTTTTACTCACATTTTATGCATATGATGGTGTGTTCTTCATACAGTTTAATATCAGCAATAGCAATATATCGCCTTGCTTACAGTATCGCAATATATTGAATCGTAACCCCTGTATCACGATACGTATCGTATTGCCAGATTCTTGCCAATTCACAGCCCTAGAGACGATCTTCTATTTTTAATGAACATCATTTAAAAATCTGGTTGGGGCTAAGTAGGATTTTCATCCATGCAAAACAACATAAACCTTGCAAAACACTATTCAGTGATTTTAGAGATTGAACAGTAAAAAGTGTTTGAAAAATATCTGAATATGAATTTTAGAATCGCTTTCAAGCTCTTAAATTGTAATATTGTTTTACTACAGCTGAATTCATACTTAGTGGCTTTGGAATAAAGTGATTTTGAACAAATAATTTGCAAAACAGTTTTGAAGTTTTCTGAATTAAAAGTGTGAAAATGAGGCGTGACTATCATGCAGCATATGCCAAAAAATATTCCCCATTATCTTTTAACAGAATTAACACAATAAATCCACATATTTATCTTTGCTTCTCTTATCTTCATGTGTCATTAAATGTAATAATATATCAGATATTTTAGCATATATCTAAAGGTTTTTTCTTAATTTGTTTGTGCATTTTGGTGTAACATCCTCAGAATGACATAGATACAAAATGTAAGGTTGCCATGTAAACAGTATTACAGTTGTAGCTGAAGTTGCCACACAGAAAACTCCCTTCGGTATGCTTGAGAAGACTTTTGTCATCATGATGGAGATAAAGCGTCAGCATTGAGCAATATATCTCCCATTGAGGACCACACAAACCAACGCAAGCCTGTTGACGCCTGAGGCTTTGGCAGGAGCCCAAAGCATCCTCCCCAGAGCCATGATGCCTTCATCTGGCTGCAACATTTTCAATGATAACATTGCAGAGCTCTCCTCCGGGGAGGCGTGTTGCATTTAATGATGGTGTTTAAATGGTTCTGTCAATGCACTTGCCAAATCAGTTCACTTCAGTGCAGCAGGGGGGCTCCAATCTGTGTGGAGGCATTGCTCTCAAACTCCAGAAAAAAGTGACAGTTCAGTTTAAAGTAAAGAGTGACTCCAGTTGTTTCTGCAGGAAAACAGATTACTTTGCACTTTGTGGATGTATTTTGGCAAAGTGTGCTGGCTACTGCACAAAAAAATTACTACAGGCCTAGCTCTAATTGGTCCCACTGAGCAGAGTTCAATTTTATTTGTTGCACCTATAATGTTTAAATTTTACTTACATACCATCAACAACCATTTAGAGTATTTTAATGTTTACCAGTCTCTTTTTTTTTCTGAACTGCTTTTTTTTCTCAGTGTCTGAATCTATTTTCCAGCACGAATCGCCGATTAAAATGTCCATTTAAAGGCTGGGTTATACTACATATAGTTTTTGGTCAACATCAAATATCAACCACGATCATAACAGATGTTTTCTCCTGTAACATCCGCATCATGATAAACATCTGGACCTGAAATATATGAGCGCCGACGAGTCTATAGGTCTATGATGACTCACAAAAACGATATTTTAATATAGCTTTTCAAGTAGGCCTATAATATATTGTATAGCCTACATATACCTACACATGCATAAATTATATAAAGTTCATTTTGATACGTAAAGTACTCTTTTTTTCCAGTCCATCGGCCCTCCCTTGTGGACCTGTTTAGTCTGCCCAATAACAGGGTGAACTCTTTTTTTATTTTCAGCCCCCACGTCCCATAAAAGAGACAGTAAAATGGATTGTTTTCTTTAAACGGTACATTTGTAGTGCAACGAATTGTCGGAAGACTGTAAAGCTGGAAAGCTTTTGTGTTAAATAAATGTTATTCGTCAGGACGTCCTGATATTCTCTAAATGTTTAAATTCGTCATTGACTCTTGTATTATGGTCGACAAATAGTGAGGTCTTGGCCTATAATAACTGGAGCTAAATGTGTACCCCATGTTGTCATAAGTTATTCTATTTATCATTAAAGAATTAGTTGTGATAAAAAAAAAATTGCAATAAACATAATGAACTGCGTTAAATATGGACTATTAATTATGGAATATTTCTTCATTTTTTACAACATATAGCGCGTGGACTCTCCGTTTGTGCGCGCATGCCTCGGTGGTTTATAGTTCATATTGGAATATTAAAATAATTCATGACGTGCCTATAGGTTATTTGTATTAATGAGGAGACTTTTATTGTCTGTAGACAATAACAGACAGTCGTATAGGCCAGGGAGATCAGTGACGGTGAAATGATAAACTTAGTGATGTGGATATAGAAACGTCATAAAGTCAATATATACACAAAATAAATAACTTCTTGACCTCTCAGTCTAAGCACACACTTCTTATGAAGGAAATCATTTTCTGTAATGCTATGATTATAGCTCAGCTTGCAAGCTTATAGGGCAGGAAATATGACTTCCCCTGGAACATATTTCAAATTCATTCAGGATTTTGTCAATAAATGATTAAATTCAGTTTGACTTATAGTTATTTATTCCATGCAAAATGTTATCTTAATTTCTAATAAGGTTTTTAAGCAATTACTGTATTCTGCTCCCTATGATGCACACAAAGGTTAATTTTCCTCGGCACAATTGCCCTCATTACAGTTTGATAGGAAATAATATTGTTGCATTAATTTATTTAAAAACAAAATATACACAGTTCAATAAAAGGATGTGTGATGGGAGTCTCTCCCCCTCTCTCATACACTCTCAATACCACCCCCCTACTGTATCCCCCTCTCTCTCTCTGGTACCTGATTATTTGCAGTTCTGTTTATATCATGTTTATAGCTTATTTTGTATATTGTATATTGGTAGAAATTCAATTTTTTTTATTCTTATTTTATTCTAACGTTTTTATCTATTCTTTTGTTATTATACTGTTTAACTTGCACCAACAAAACCAAAACAAATTCTTAGTGTATACCTCTTACACCTGGCAATAAACACCATTCTGATTCTTGTTCTGGTTCTGATTCGAATTCTGATTCTGGTGGCTTTACCACATCTCCTCCTCTCAGCTCTTCACTCACACTTTTCCTCTGAGTTTCATATTCTGTATTACACACTACAGTCATTTTTTCATTATTGCTTCCAAATGTCCACCTTTTTTGTCGTGTGTCTCCGTTATTACCCTGTATAAGTACAGTATTCTGCTCCCTATGATGCACAAAACAGTTTCCTCGGACACAATTGCCCTCATTATAGTTTGATAGGAAACTATATTGTTTTGCATTAATTTATTTTAGAAATATACAGAGTTGGTTGAATAAAAGGATGTGTGATGGGAGTCTTGGTGGCTTTACCACATCTCCTCCTCTCAGCTCTTCACTCACACTTTTTCCTGAGTTTCATATTCTGTATGTAATTTGTCATTATTGCTTGCAAATATCCCCTTTTTTGTCGTGCGTCTCCGTTATTAAACTACAGAGCCAGATGTGTCTCCTCATCTAGTCTCACCGTGTTGCTTCACTTCTCTCTCTCATCTCACTCACCGTAGCAGGAGATGAGCGTCCCGTTGTTGAGTCCGCTGTCCGGCAGCAGCTTGCCTCCTTCGGGAGGAGTTTTGCAGCTCGGTCTCTGCATGAAGAGCTGGTACTTGTTGAAGGAGCCCTCCTCAGAGCCATCCAACGACTGGCAGTCCGGTTGGAAGGGACTCCGGGGCTTTTCTCCGTAGCCCTGTTGCCCTTTCCCCGGGATGAACGTGCTGCTGCTGTATTTGTTGCTCTCAGTGGTCGTGAAAGTCCTGAACGGGTTGTTCACCTGGTGCTCCCTACTACCTGGAGCAGTAGACGTGCTATAATATGAATCCATCGATGTCATATCGCAGTATGAGACGCACGCTGCGTTCATACCTAAAAAAAAAAAAGTGATATTAAAAAAAAAAAAAAATCCACACTGTTCTTGTTTCCCTCCCCTTCAACTAGAAGATCTTCTCTCATGCACACTGCTGCACACTCTCACGCTGAGGCATCTGGGACTGGTTTACAAAATGAATCAGATGCTTTTTTTCCAGAGACTTGAACAAATGCTAAAAAAGCCCCCTGAAGGTTTGTCGGGGTAAAGAGAAATGCCTTGCTCAAAGCTGCTGGTGCTCAGTAGACCTACAGTGTGTGTGTGTGCGTGTATGTATAAGGCCCACACTGAGCTGCTGCAGCTATTATGCAGCCTGCTGGAGAAATGGGAGGTCAAGCTGCAGGAGGGGGAAAAGCTTTTTTGGTAAACACGCGGGAGACACACAACACATGACATTAATGCAATTAGAGAGGATGAATATAAAGGCTTTGATTCAGTGCTGTTGCATGACTGAATACCAATAACCTCTGACTTTTTCTTTATGTCAAACTTTTTAAAGCATTTAAAATGTCCATCTCTGGAGACACACTTTGGTATTAATGTAAGGAGAATTTTCTTTGCCCCCCTGCATATAAACAAAGAAGGCCTTAAAATCAAATGTATAGCCTATAACTGAGAGGATCTAGCTGGTAATTTAGACCAATGACAGTATAAAGTAACCCGATGTTAAGCTTACATATGATATACATATATTTTCTTTGTGTATTTGTTTTTATATGAAACCAAACAGCATTAAGAGTTTGACCAGGACGTTATGTGAGAAGTCAGTCTGTCATAATGATGGAGAATTAAAGCAAACAACTTTCAGTCCCTGCATGCAATTTGCAGAATTGGCTTCATAATACTAAATGAATTATAAAACATTAAGGTTGTGATGTTCGTTGAGATGTTTTGGCGTTTGTGCGCTTTTTCACAATTATGTAAAAAATGACGCCGCGCCACCAATTAGCCTTTTCTCTGCTATAATAATCTGAATTAAAGCTATTTTAAGGAAACAAGTGGCCTTTATGTGTTCTCAAATCCCCTCCTTATTTTTTTTTTCTCTGCCATTATCGAGAGATAATGTGTGATGGTAATAAATGAGGAAAATATAGCCTATTAAATGTGGCACTGCAGAAAGTGTACAAGGCAATATTAGTGTAATCGTAGGTTAACAATTAAGGACCAAACCAAATCAGTATTAGTAGCCTATTAAATTACCACGCCTGAACTATATTTTAAAGAGATGAAACGAAATATTTCTATAAAGTATAATATCTCACTCCGCCCTCCTCTTTCTCTCTCTTTCTCTCTCTTTCTCTCTCTTTCTTATGTTCCGGCCTAATTAACTCATTAATTATGACACGAGACATAACTCGTGTCGTGTCGCAGTTGCACAACATGATGTCGGCCACATCCTCACCCAGGAGGACGATTATAGTTATTAAAAATAAAATATAAAAATGATACAAACGATGCAAATCACAAGATTTAAGATTCCCCAAAACCAATAATCTTTTAGCAGCTATAAAGTTTCTCGCTGTCAGGACGTCACAAAAAAATGAAAATGTAATTGCTCAAAATAATAATAATAATAATAATAATAATAATAATAATAATAATAATAATAGGCTACCAGTTTACTGGTTTGGGCCCAGTGCACGTGCAGCCTCTCCGGTGTAGTCTCGTGCACCACCGGCACCTCTCTGGCTGTGCAGGTATTCATTAACGAGACTTTTCACTGTATTCTTCATTGGTTTATTAGTAAATGTCTGCTATTAACTTCTATTTCCAATATAATGAGTTTAAATTTGGCTGCGACCCCAACTTGTGTTTACTCATTTTATGTTGTGGCTTTTTAATATGAGGAGAAGTTCGACCTATTTGTTATTTTATTCCGGGTGTTTTTGCGCTCAGTGCTGCACTTTATATCAGTCCATTTAATGCATTCATGTCTCTGTAGATGAGTTAAGCTTTTCTCTGCATTATTATCTGCATATCAATATCATATCCAGTGTGTGATTGACACAAACAAGCAGAGACATGTCAGCTCTTTATTTGTCAGTTGATATTAATTTGTGCATTTTACACAAGTGGAAAAATTAATGAAATATTTCTACTCCTTTTCTAAAACAGCATATTGATATTGACTTTGATTTATAAATAGTCTCAGTTTATTTTTTTCAGACAAACATTTGATGTAGATATGATGAGATTTATTTGTTTAGCTACTTGAGTGCACAGGGTATTAAAGTGGACACATGCATGCACATACACTTTAGAGCTACAAATATTAATTGATTTGTTGTCAACTATTACATTTATTGCCAACTTTTTGAAAATTTATAAATTGGTTTGAGTAATTTTTTTAAGAAAAAAAAGGTAAAAATGATCTGATACCAGCTTCTTAAATGTGAATATTTTCTGTTTTCTTTACTCCTCTATGACAGTAAACTGAATATCTTTGAGTTGTGGACAAAAAAAGACATTTGAGGATGTCATCTTGGGCTTTGGAAAACACTGATCAATATTTTTCATAATTTTCTGACATTTTTTAGCCGAACAACTAATCGATTAATCGAGAAAATAATCAACAGATTAATCGATAATGAAAATAATCGTTTGTTGCAACCATACTTGCTTTGTCCTTGAAGCAAACTCTTAAATGTATCAGGAAGTCTCCTCAAATGGACTATTTCACCACCAAAATCCATTTAATTTTAAGTTATACAACAACTATCACTTAACAACAACGGTTGTACAGTCGATTAAAGAGCTATACCAAGTGTCATACGTTGGACGAGGTTTCTGTACAGCTGGCAACCCGAATGATTTTCTTATTAATAGCTTATAACTGTTTTATGAAACATTAGTAAATTATTTATTAGCCATTAATAATTCCACTTATTACAGTTTATAAAGCCTTTATAATGTAACATAATTGTTACATTAACAATCGTTACAATAACAATAATCGTTTAGTTGTCAGCTATTAAATTAATCGGCAACTATTTTGATAATTGATTAATTGGTTAGAGTCAAAAACAAAAACAATAATCAAATTTCTCTGATTCCAGCTTCTTAAATGTGAATATTTTCTGGTTTCTTTACTCCTCTATGACAGTAAACTGAATGTCTTTCAGTTCTGGACAAAACAAGACATTTGAGGACGTCATCTTGGGCTTTACGAAACACTGATCGTCATTTTTCATAATTTACTGTTATTCTATAGACCAAACAACTAATCGAGAAATCGAGAAAAATAATCAACAGATTAATCAACAATGAAAATAATCGTTAGTTACAGCCCTAATAACAATAATAATGAGATTTGTCTGCTTATTATGAGAACATTTGGCAACAACTATAAGAAATAAAGGGAGACTCTGAATTGGAATGAATTTCTTTTTCTTTCCACCTTTGCTTCCTTTTTTCCTGCAGAAAAAGCTGAGACAAACATTTTAAGATAATAGTGTCACGATAAAGAAACTAGAAATTACAAGTCAAATGTTGTCACAGCTAAACAAGAGTGACAGACTTCTACTGTGAGTGCAGCGCAGGCCTCCCTTAATATAAACCACTCCACTGCTACAGGCTAAAGTCTCAGCTGTCACAGATAGACATCACTCATGCGTGGCATTCTCTCTAAAAGGTTTCCACTAAATGGCGACTTGTCTGTTTAACTTCCAGCAGGAACCATGACCAGGTATTCGCTGCTGAGGGGACGGGCTCAACTCCGAGCCGCTGGGGTTTATGTTGGCACGGCCTCCATGTGTATCAGCAGCAGGGTCCCTGAACCTCCTCTGGCTATGAGTTCCTTGTATGGGAGGCGTGGCGGTGCGGGTAATGGGCTGGAGAAAGTGCCGTAGGTTAGACTTTATGTCTCAGCGATACCATGCTCAGTTTGGCTGTGGGAAAGGCCATGGCAGGCATGGGAGATGGGAAGCACGTAGCCTATATGTTGTTGTTGTTATGGGAACATAAGAAATGGCATTTCTGTAAAAACAGCACACGTATGGAAACTTTCTAACGCTGACAATCAAAGTCTGTAGTCGTGTGTGTAAGATTTTAATATTGCTGTGCAGATGTTCACATGTCATTCAGCAGGAACACGTCATAGTTGGACTTGTTGGCTGTGATGCCCAGTTTTGTTCATTATTGGGAATTTTAAGTAATTAGAGGAATGTTGGGAATTCATAAACTAACTCAGCCTCCTCACATCACGGCTGCAGAATCAGATCTGTCATTTGTCCCAAAGTGTATTTTAGGATGATGTTTCTCGGTGTCCTGCTGTAGCAGTGTCCTTTCCCTTTATTCTCTCTGTCTCATGTGGCTGCAGGTTACGTTAAAGGATAGTTTAACATTTTTTCAAACCCATCTCCAAACAACACTCACATGCCCATACATACGTTGAAACAGTTTTTGATTGCTGTAATTGTTCCTACTCTCTAAGCGAAATTGCTACCTAATGTGATTTCAAGTGCCGTTCAGACAGAACAGTCCTGTGTTCAAGTTGTGCTGCAGTCGTGTTTCCATTCAGGTGTCAAGCAAATCTTAAGCAAACTTTTGAGATGTTGCAAAAAAACGATCAATCGATGCGAATTAGGCCCGTTTCCATCAACTGGTTTGGAGCGAATAAACTCGGCTACATTGTAGTTTGGTCAGAAGTTGGCGCTACAGGCTACACATGGCTGTAATCCGCCAGCAAACAGAGTACAAGAAGTAGAGGTTGTAAACTGAAAACAAAACAACTCGGCTTGGCCATCTAACCATCTACGAGAGAAAAATGGAGAGAGATGTCTTCAGGAATTTGTTTCAATTTGGCGAGTTTTAATTGTTCTTCCATGTCAGCTATTGTCGGTCATGTTTTATATTGTCTGGAGACAAAGACAAGCATTCGCACGTTATGGGAATATCCAAGAAGACAGCGGAAACAGCTGATCAGTCATGTGAGTTAAATGTTTGTTATGTCAGAATTTATTTGGCAAAGGCGTTTCCATAACCCATTTAGTGCATCAACTCTTTTGATAAAAGGAAAAACCACCTCAAGTGAGCATAAAAACCTTTTTCCGCAATTTCAAAATGTGCATAAAAACGTGAATAAAAATATGGTTAGTGAGACAAAAATGATCCAGGAAGGCTGGTTTTAGTAATGTAGATGCTGAAAAACTGCACAGCAGGTTATAATACTATGAGACATGATTTAACAACTCTGGTTATCACAGTGACAATCATTTTATATTTTGTTGCGAGGTACATGGTTGCAATACAGTTTCCAAATCATAAAATAATCCTTGGGGAATGTGCACTTGCATGTATTTGATTGGCCAACGCATCTTTTTGCCAGATGATGCTGAACTGCAGCAAAAATTGAGCCTGATTTAATTTTTTTTTGCCAGAATACTTTGCAGTGTTACCCCTTTTTAATGTGAAATTCCCTCTTTGCGTTTCTGTGGACAGTGTTTCTTCACTGAGCCATGGTGGAGGGATAGTAACATGAAGTGGCCTTCACAAGAATCTATTCAAACCAGTGTAGAGACTAGAAGCAAGCAAGAGATCAAAAAGGGTTTCAATTTACATATGGGAATGTGTGTGTTGCTTTAAGACAAAAAAACAAACAAACGTGAAACTATCTTTTGACTCATAGCTGCTCTTGAAAAATGGAACACACGGTCGTGACTGCCGTTACTGATTGTGGATGTGAAGCGTTGGATTTGTTGTGCTTTTTATTTGTGCGACTTTACACATAAACAGAGGCAAAAGTTCTTGTGTTAATAAGATGAAGTTACATCTCCGGCCTCAGCCTGCGAAGAGCTTGTTCCATCCACAAAACTGTTGATCTGTTGCCACGGCAACAAGACGATGAGCCTCGAATATCTTGCCGCAATATTTATCAGCATGTGGTATGAACGCACAATCCTTCAAACCACATACATTTTTGTATACATGGCTGCACTCACAATCGTTGCCACATTGCTTTATATACTGCTCTGGTGTCCGTCTGAGTTAGAGAAACCTCTCCATGTCTCACCTGTAGACAAACCATCAGCTGGGGATTTATACAGGCAGGTTATTATTAGAAGAAGGCCTCTGCATCTCTGACTCTGTGTGTGTGAGTGTGTGTGTGTGAGAGAGAATAAAAGAGACACCAGATTTTTATGTGTAGCTTTAAATTGGTTTCACATGAGCAGGGCACCCACTGCATCAGCAGATTCTCTGATCAAATTAAGCAGAGATGAGGGGAAGAAAAAAGAGGCAGCGGTTGTACTGATGTATAATTCAATAAACAGGACCAAGCAGGGGCAGACAGAGGGGATGCTGTACTGCCTTCATCTCTCGGCTCTTTATCTGGTTTAGACACGGACAGTTAACCCGTGAGCGGCATACACCTCCATCCATCATCACTGCAGCAGCAGCCGACACTCTGGAGTCACTAAAGTGAATATAAATACATAGGAGCACGGATGTAGAGAGTTATAATGTACTTGATCTTACTTTATTAACCCAAGCAAACTATTTTGATATCCTTTTTGTAACATATATCATAACAGAACTGAAAGAACTAGTTGATTCATTTATTAGTCGATCGCCTGAAAACTGTTTTGAATACTTTGTTAATCATTTTGGTTGTCTGCTTTTCTTCATCTTATGTGATAATAAACTAAATATTTTTAAAAAGATTTGCACTGTTGGCTGGACAAAACAAGTCATTTGAAGATGTCACCTTGCTTTTTTGGACATTTTAATGGGCAGTTTTACCTATTTTCTGACATTTTAAAGGGACTGTATGTAACTTTATCCAACGTATAAATCGTTTTTTATTGCCAATGTGTGGACAGGTTGTAACCTAACCTAAAATATTAGACCTTCCGCGACTTTTTGGGTTTCCTCTATCAGCCTGGAGACTGCTTTTATTGTGAAGAACCCGGGCCCGTTTTTCCGGGAAAATCCGACAGATGTGACGGTCACGAGTGCCTTAGCCCTAGCTAACATTCAGTTAGAAATGAAGTACGCTTACACCAACAAACGACCAGTCCCACCCACAACTCAGACTCTAACACAAACTCCACGGAAGCACAAAAAAAACAAAGTTATATCTAGTCTCGTGTGTGTCAGTAGTGCGAGCACAAGCGCGAGCAATAGGGTGCTTACTGTCGTTGACTTAACGACCACAGGTGTCACTGTTAAAAAGCAATTTCTGATTCTTACATAGAGTCTCTTTATAGTAAAAAGATTAAACAATTGAAAAAATTGTCAGATTAATCTATAATGAAAATAATTGTTATTTGCTGCACTAGATCATAATAGGCAGCTATGGATTTTATAAAAGAAAGAATTTGACTTTTACTTTTTGTGCTGATGTTTTATTCTCTTTTGTTGTTCAGAAATTTTATTTATTCATTTTAAGGTCAGGATTATTCATTATCACTCACTACTGTTATTAATTAGTTATTTAAAGATGAAATGAGTAGCCAACTGAATTAATTGGCAACTGTTTAGATAATCGATTGTTTCAGTTGTTTTTCAAGGAAAAATGCCAAACATTCATTCCTTCAAGTTGATTAATGTGATGATATCTGCTGTTCTTTGTCATATATGATAGTTAAGTGAATATTTTGGGGGGTTTTGGACTCTTTGTCGAACAAAACAAGCAATTTGAAGATGTAAACTTGTGGTCTTGGTAGTTAAAAATAAATAAATTAAATAATAAATTAATAAAATAAAGAGCATTTTTCACTGTTTTATACACAAAACAATTCAATAGTTAATCCAGAATCAATTTTTTTCGCATTCTGATTCTTAAAGAAAATAATCTGCAGATTAATCGATTTTGAAAATAATCATTACTTGCAGCCAGATTATTATTACTATTATTACCATTATTCAAATAATAGAAACAAGAGAGGGTCATACTGCAAAGGACGGAGGGTTTTGTATCCTGTACAGATTGTAAAGACCCCCGAGGCAAATTTATGAATTGTGATATTGGGCTTTATAAATAAAATTGACTTGACTTGACTTGACTTGAAATACCACACAACATTGTTGTGTCCAGAGAATTATATCACGTTAGATCAAGCCAGATTCACTGTCCTCCTTACTGAACTGTAATATTCATCTACAACCATTCTGCAAAATATAATCAATTTAACATTGAGAGAAAATAGTCCATAAAATCAAGGCTTTTATCACCTCAGAGGAACACTTGATTAATGCATATTACAAAGGGATTGTGCTAAAAATAGATGAAACATTCTACATGTGGAAGCTTGGATGTGGAATATATTTATCGCTCCACAGTGTTAACATATTCATGGAGGTGCCTCGCTCTAATAACGCAAAAATTGAAGCAGCACTCATGATTGTTCAAACGCGGGACATATGGAAGACTTCAGAGGCGGAGGCTGAACAGTTGTGGACACATGCTGCAAATATCACAGGAGATCAGACACACACACACACACACACACACACACACACACACACACACACACACACAGTAACAGTAATGTATTCCAAAAGAAGAAACATCTCTGCTCTGGTGTTAAATGTCTTTTATATTGAGCGATAGTTGATGACAGCTATAGGGCATCTTTGCCAAGATCAGTCGCTGCAAACGAACACAGGAGATAATGAAGATAATGAGTCTCTCTCTATTAATGCTGTGCAAATTGATTGCAGACAGAAAATGTGCCATGTGCCAAGCATTCTGGAAAGATTAAACTAATGTCCTGTAATTTTGACGTTTAATATCGTTGGAAAAAGCCAGATGTGCTTTGTTCCCAAATCATCTCGAAAAGCAACGATAAAGGCATCTTACGCCACAATTTTACATGTCTACTACTGAAATTATTGTTTTCTAATACCTTCCTCATCTCGCTGTTAGTCAGATAAGATTGCATACTATTTGTAGACACAAATCTCAGTGGTTTCTAGCTGCTGCAGTGCATCTTCTGAGTGATTTCATACAAAGACACATTCAAGGCCAGCCTCTAATGCGAGTCAAATGCTCTCTTTCTGAAAATAGCACTTGTTGCATTTCCATGTACTGATGTTTATTGTTTACCCTTGCCCTAATTTACAATAAGTACTCTTGAACATGATGACTTTTTTTTCAACAAGGCAAAATTACCTGGAGGACTGATTACACTTCAAACCTGCATCCTTTCAGATCATTATGAAATAAGCTGCTGACGATGGCGGACCGCTCCGCGGATATCTGAAGTCTAAATTATTATAATTGAGCCTAACAAGAGTATCTATAGTGTACATGTCAGTACAGTATTTCTGCAGGCAAAATGGAGTTCATTTAATTAGATGTAACACGGCTTGCATTGTATCTAAACAGTGTAATTGCCCAATTACATTTGACTTGGGTTTGTAGAAGCTTAGAACTAAATAAACAGGAAATTACACTCCACCATGAGCTCTAGTCTCTCCTTCTCACAATATGTTAGTCCTGATCTCATGGGAAGGCGTATAAATAGCATAACATTACAAGGACATTCTGCGTTTCATGAGAACGCATTTTAGCCCTTTCGCTTGTCATTTGTACGCCACGCAACCAAGCTATGGTAACGGCTGTAGTTAGATTTAAGCAACAAAACCACAAGTTTTCGCCACACACGGCACCCTTTGGCGACGGTATGAAACACATCAGGCATCCGCAGCAACTTTAAACACTCTGGATTGGTCCAACAAACACAAGGCTTTCATCCAGGAGACTGCTGTTCGTGTCTCGTGATTCACGTTACAATCAGCTGTCCGTTCATGTCCAATGTTCACAGCATTCAGTGTCATTTGCACTGTACAAACATAGTAGTTTTAAGACTAAAATATAAATGTCCTAAACCTAACCATAGTGGTTTTCTTGCCTAATCCTAAGAAAGTGTATTTGTTTAATTCACAACATTAAGCCCATGTTTACATGTGACCGAAAATACGCACAAAAACAACATAACAGAAGTACGGAAAACACGTCACAAAAAACACGTCACCAACGTAACTTCAAAACAACTCTTTGGGACACATTGGCCTCCTGGTTTAAAGACCTGTGTTTGTTGAACCCATCCACCTCCCCCCCCCTCGTCCACCATAAGTGGTCTTTCTCTCTTTCTGTTCTACGTCACTAGCTCTAAGCGTGGCCTATTTATGCGGTTGCGTTTACATTACAGTCAATGCAGACTACATGGCATAGAAATGACACTCCAAAAGCAAAAGCGGCGTTCTTATTGCATGGGAAATGTCATGCGAATGTCATTCATACACCAATTAGTGCAACTGGGTTGGTTATGTTTTAAAAGTCTGAAATTAATTACATTTTATTCATAGCATGTGAATATCCGTATATTAGCCACTGCTGTCCTCTCCAGACCATCCAAGGTAATAGCCAAAAATACAGCAACCTTATTTTTCTACGCAGGTCTCCACTATCTGCCCGTTTGATACAGTTTTAGCAAGTGTTTGGATTGTAACGGAACACCATGTGTGCGTTGACCCGGCCTGATCTTCCCACAGCAGTGTCTGGACCAGGCGAGGCGATGTGCGCAGAGACGCAGCACCAAAACAAAACAAACGGGTCTGAGGGAACATGTCTGTCGATCCAGGGTTCAGCGCAGCCACACAGGGCTCAGGGAGGACTCCTATCTAGATGGGGAAAGAGCCACATTCCCCTGAAATGAGCTTCTCTGGGATGAAAGCCTTGTGTGAGCTCCCCAGATGACCCACGACCCCGTCTGTATTTGTGCAGGGGGGAGCCCTGATCCTGGGTTCTCTGCCTCCCTGCCAGGATCCTGGGGAGTCGGGTTGGGGTGGCCTGACAAGCCCACCATTCTGCCCTTGGGTGTTTTGCTTTTGGGGTAAAGAGAGACCCTCAGATGAGCCGGCACTGTCACACTAGTAACCTTTCACCCCAGGAGTTTCAGAGGTGGGCCGTTCCCGGAGCGCCGTGCTATCCCATGTCAGTGTTTGCAACACACTAATATTTCAACAAATCTTGAGATCTGTTGTCAGTGTTTTGCTTCAAAACACACTTTGATATTTTAACATTGGCTGAAAATCACATGTATCTGAGGTCAAATCGCAGTCATGCGATTTTAGCGTATTGCAGAGGCAGCATGATGCCCACATTTTACTTGCCAGTAGCCGAGAAGAGCCTGGCTTGTTTCAGCAAACTGGAGGCCAGCTCTAGAAAATCGAATCTGTGCGAGGAGGCGAGGAGAGAAGCTGTCATCAGAAACCTGTTTGCTCCTTTAATGTCAGAGACTGTGCGCTGACATCATCACACCCAACAGCCGCTGATAACTCGCTCGAGGGATGCGAGGCGCAGAGCTTCAGGTCAGAAAAATACTTTTATACCCGAACCTGATGGTGATACATTTGAAAAGGAAGGATGCTCAAAGTTCAACAGCAGCGGTCAATGTGCAGTTTCGGGCATGAGCACAGTGTACACCGGGACTACGATGGCTAACCTCTGCCCTACCCCTTAGGCTTTGCAGGATGTCAGAGTCAGCCCCAAACACGTCCAATTACAAACAAACACAGATGCCCCAAATTCCACTTTCGCTTGAAACAGTCGGTTGACCCCCCTTTCCCCTCTGTTCAGGTTACCTCTACCCACTCTCACCCTCGGGCCAACGTTAATCCAATAGAGAGCTAGCTTTAAAGGAGGTTGAACAGGAGGACACTGTGGGTGACTGGTTGACTCACCCAGCCTCCCTCCCCCTCCCCGCACCCCCCCACCAGCCTGCATATGTTCAGAGGAGGGACACAAGGATAGAGTGCATCTTGACCCGATCGTTATCGTTACCGTGACCCACCCCAGGTCACCTACACGTCCTTCCAGCTCTGAATCAAGACAGTTCTCCCCTCATAATCAGTTCTATGTTTTTTCCCTGTAACCTCTTTGAGCAGAGGTATTTCCGGTGTTTTACTGTTCATCTAAAATCTCTCCATGGTTTCGCCCCTACATATATCTCAGAGCTTCTCACCCCTTACAGCACCACCAGACCCTCAGATCCGCCCACTGTGGCATGTTTGTGCCCTGTTAGTGGAAGAAAAAGACCGGCTCCTCGGCTCTGGAATAGCCTGCCGGAGGCCATTAGACAGGTTGAGTCTGTTGATGCTTTTAAGCTGCACCTTAAAGGTGCTCTATACGATATTCAGAGCAGTAACATACAACTATTTGCTTTGTAAAGATACAGAGGAGTAATGTCTACCTGAGCAGAGAATGAAGCCGCTCTCCCTCTGTGTGTGTTGTAATCCGAGGTTGTCCGTGCTTTGTTGACATGGCCGGGCTGGTTGCATCTGCTTTTAGTGCATGTTCGTCCATGTGAGTGCGCCCCACTGGCTAGCTCACAGCCGCTGCTTTCCAGTGCACTCATACGGCGGCTACAGCTGATAACGCCGTCCCGACTGACAGTGTCATTGCGGAGGCATAGCACCCAACCTCCGGTTCCTCCCCAGGTTAACACGGTTAGCTCTGTCTGCACTTTGTCATTGTTTTCACTGTTAGCTGCGAGCCGCCGGCTCACCCGTCGCCATGTTGAGAGCTGAGAGGTGGTAATAGAAATGAGCCCATCTGGCATTTAGCACCTTTAAGACACATTTTTAAATGGGTTCACCTGTTTTTCTGTTTTTATCAGATTCCCATGGTTCAAATTGTGTTAAAACTTGTTTCTATTAAATTTTGGGTTTATTTCCACAACTTCTATGCACATATATGTGTTTTTGCTTGTATGTGTATACATACATATCCAGTGTATCCTTCACGGATGTTTTTTACCGACCGACACGCCCCCTTATTGGATGTCATTTATTGATTTGACGCTGTGCCGATCGGACTGATCTGATAGATGTCAACATCGCTGGAGTTTCATACCGGAGTGAAGACAGATCACAGATTAAAAGATTTATAGTTTAGTTGTCTTCTGATTCACCATCTAGTTAAAATCTGTTAATTGTAGGTGTGAACAACAGACGGACGAGAAACGGACGTCGCTTCACGTGACGCTTTAGATGAAAGGATGTCCCATGTCTTTAAAAACATATTTCCTCTCTTCCTCTCTCCTCGTGTCCCTTCCTCGCCTCCTCCACTCGCATCTCCCGTGGGCGGGACTAGGACGCAAGGAGAGGAGTCGAGGAGAGGAATCGAGCCGTATAAAATCAGAAATGGGAAAGGCCTACTGTCAACATGCTGATGTTTAACAGGTATGAGCATGCTAACTAATTAGCACTAAACACAAAGTTCAGCTGAGGCTGATGGGATTGTCATTATGTGTGCAGGTATGTGGTCATAAACCAAAGTGCTGGACAAATTTAAATTTTGATCTGATGTTGGCATCAGCCTCTGGGGACAATGAATGTGTAAACAGAATTTCAAAGCAATCCGTTCAATAGTTGAGATATTTCAGTGTGGACCATGCCGTTAGCATGGCTAAACAGGAGATGTGAGACTTTTTCGTAGTAAGAAAATTAGATGACTTGGTGTGCTTCTGCTTGGTAGGATGAACTGTCTTGTATTTCTAGTGAAGTGATGACAAAGCTGTGAGGTCAACAGGTGTTTTCTTGTCCTAAAGAGACCTCTGCTCCTCAGTTGCTTTTGCATACCAGAGGGTTTGACACACAACATTTTGGGATGTTTATGTGTCAACAACAATTTCACTCAGTAACATATCTTGTTTTTGTCTTCTTTGCTCAAGCTCTCTGTCTTTTTTCCTTTTTCATCTCTCATACGAACCCCTCTCAAACCACTTTTATGTTCACTCTATTTTCCTCTGTCACACATTGTTTCTTTTGTTTCCAGTGCCAGAGTTTGGCACTTGAAGCGCAGCAGCATCCCAGGAGGCAATATCCGGATTTGGTTTTGTGGTTGCACCATGAAATATCCTGACCAAGTGACATTCCTGTTTATGCTCTTTGGTTGGCTCTGCAGCTCAGCATAAAGCCCCCCAACTCCAGTCATATTAGAAGTTACACTGGCCCAATAAACATGTCAGTCTTCACTTCTTGCAGCTCGTTATTTGTAACTGACATGATCAATAACATTTACTGTAATTGTAGCAGCAGTGGGTAGAAATGGAGCAAGTTTTGATAAAAAAAAACAGTCACTATATCCTGACAGTTGCACATGAGACATGAGAAAAAAGCATGTGCCTCTGTGTCGTCCGGTGTCCTCCAGTGCTTCTAACGGCATCTGCAAGATTTCACAGACCGAAGGAAAACAACCAATCAGAGCCGAGCTGGAGCCTGCCGTCTCTGAGCAGCTGTCAATCACTCGCAAACTCAGATCGACCGGTCAAACTAGCTGATCAAATATGAATCAATATTATGTTACTGTAATGCCTATTTCTCACCTCAAATGTTTTCAGAAAAATCTTGTAGTGTACCGTTTAGCTGTAAAATTAGAAAGTTTGTGACCCGGCAGCAATGTTGAGATCAGTTGAAGAAATACCAGTCACCGCCCACCAGCTGGAGCACAGCCAATAGGAATGCTCTCTCTCTGAAATGACCTGTGATCGGTCAAAGTCTCCCGTCACGGGCTAGATCTTTTAAAGCCTGAAAACAGAGCCATGAGGAGGTGCAGAAGTCTAGTTTTCTCTCAGAACACTTGAATTACAATATGCTGAAAAGTTATTATGGATTTTTTGCCCAATGATGCCAAAAACATTCTGCCTACTGCAGGTTTAACAGGTTGTGGCTGTTCACCTGCCATCTGTTGTCGCTGCAGAGCTGCATGCAGACAGGTCACATGTGCATCTTAGACTCCCAGGTAGTCACTGACCCAACGGACAGAGTCGCCTCCGAGAGACAAACAAAGCTGTAGTCATCCTCCTAATTGTCAGGAATGTCCTCTTTGCGACAAGAAAGACGCTCATTCACATGGCGTTATAATCAGAGTCATGCTCCTTGCAATGAATTTCGGAGAACACTTGTTGAACAACTGCCTTGTCCTCTTTCAAATGCCTCTGTGTCCCACTTACCCCTGCTTAACCACCACAGGACAATATTAGTTCACATCCTCGCCCATATCTCAGTCTCCGTAATGCAGCATCCGTTCACGTTAAACAACATGCCACCTTTTGCTTTTGTGTTGCTTTCATTATTCTATTTGTTCGTGGTTTGAAAGTCTGGGAAAAAACATTCAAGGAGAAATTAGAGATCTCCCAGAATAAGTTAATCAGGGTTGTGTTGGGTTGAACCCAAGGGCACATGTTGGCAAACAGATTCCCACACTTTGGGTGTTAACATTTGAAGGCTATAGAGACATACAACAAGTCAGTGCAGTTTGTAATCTGGTTCTTTAGCTGCTTAATGCTTAGCTGTGTTCACCGGCTACACGCTAAATTTACCTGTCTGCTGTTTGGTGCTGAGCAGGTAGTGTACAGTGGGTTTATTAGAGCCCTTCTTTTTACTGAAAATAGCTGCCTGCTGCAGCAAGGCAATGAATAAGTTGGATATGACGAGTAAGTATGTCAGTCATAGATATGATGTCAGGGACGGTGTCTGAGCGTTGATTGCAGCCCCACTTTGCTGATACAAACACTCTGCATGTGATGCTGACTTATCTGTGATTTGTGGATTCAGATGTGATCTGAGTCAGCAGCAGTAGTCATCTTTGTATCCAGGAGTCTGTAGCAATTATAGTAACAAAGCTTTACAACATACAACTTTAGAGTAGGGCCTCTGGCTACCCGGCAGGCCTCTGCTCTCTCTATTGTGCTGCGGAGTATTACTGTAAATCTATGGGCCTTCTTGGCACAATCCAAGAGGGTGTAGTCTATCTTTAACAATATGACAGTTGGCAAGTGGGCTGACCCAGCATTAAAGACACATGTTGGATAATACACTTGTCTACACACACATTTGCCAAGATTGCTTCCACAAGTCAGCTCCTCAAATGGTGGCGAGAATTTTCTGACATTTCTACAATCCTGGATTTAAGATTAACATTTTCTTTTATATTTTATAACTAGCCTTGACTTTCTAATCCTGCTGAGGGCTTGTGTCCCTTTCGGTTGAGTAATGAGCCATATTTTACAGACTTCAGCTCCTCTGGGGACTTTGATTTACTCTGAGAATTAGCAGACTTGAAGTAATTTATGGAACTATTTCACTACATCATAGTGGAGCTATGGAGCAGGCCATTTTCAGTTTCTTTATTATAATGCCAGCCATTTCCTGCCAAATTTGCATGAGCTGGGGCGGATTGACAGTAAACAGCTGTGTGAATGCGGGTCTAATGGATCCACAGGCAGGGGTAATATTTCAAGCTGGGAAAAGCTGTGTCACAATTCAGAGTAATTTCACAATCCTCTGTCACTGATGTTGTTGAATTCAAAACTTTCTTCTTTTAGTTGTTGAAAGAAGTCGATGTGCTCAGTATGGTGGTGGCTTTAGACTGAATATTGGCCTATCAGAGGTAGCTGATGGCAAACATTCATCATCAACATCTCAACAAAGGGATTAGTGGAAATTCTCCTCACAGAAAATAACAACTGGGATGTTTTTGTGTGGTCGATCTCAGTCTAAAGATAGTGGCTCACATGGTAAACACAAGACATGGCAAAGCCTGAGCATTAAACCTGTAAACTGTGTGGTTCCTGAAATTGGTGGCCTAGACAATTAGAGTGGAGGGGTCCTCACAGAGGCGCTGGCGAAGGGCCGATCAGGCCGCGTGATTTAGCCTGAAAGGTAGCAGCGATGATGGCGGGTCACGGACAAAGGCTCCACTCACCAGTGCTCTTTTGCTTTACGCCTTAAAACTCACGCGCATTGCCCTTCGATTGCTTATTGAATTACATCTAATCATTCAATTAAAGTCACATGGAGGAGCAGCATACGTCGTCTCCACTGAGCCGCTGGACGCTGGATAACGGGTGCTGTGTTGTTGTTCGTGGGAAGTTTCAAAACAAGATGTCTGAAATGTTAGCACTATGACAATCGTCTCAATCTCTGCAATCGGTTTTGTTTGACGACATCTCGGGAAAGCACCACAATGAATCTAGATCAAACACGTAACTATCCCATTCATATAACAGCTAGTAGGAATTCACATGATTAGATGCTTACAGATTTCTTTATACAATATTTGCCAAAAACATCTTTTGAATAGTAACACAGATATTCACATGGATTTATTTAGAATTGAATAGATTTTGCAATTTTTGTCCGGACATTAGTGTCCTACCAGGATCGGTAGAGATCAGTTTGTGACTATTGTCATTATCAGATAATCTGATGGTTATTTTCTCGATTAATCATCTGGTCTATAAAATATAAGAAAAGTAATGATTGCATAAATGTGTCATACCATCAAAATGGAAGAGGTCAAAACTCCAGCAACACTTGTAGTATAAAGAACAACTTAATTGTAAGACCTTGGTGTTGTTGGAGTTTTGACCTCTTCAGACTTTTTCCCTTCTCCACGCACCTTGGTAGGTTAAGTTGTGCCAGAAACTCCTACTCTGCTTATCCCATTAAAGGAACAGTATGTAGCATTACAGGGGATCTATTAGCAGGAATGGAATATAATATTTAATCACCTGAAACTAAGAATTGTTGTGTTTTCATTAGCTTAGAATGAGCCCTTCATATCTATATAGGGAGCGGGTCCTCTTCACAGAGTCCGCCATGTTGCTCCGCCAGAACGGACAAACCAAACACACTTTACAAAAGTGAAGCCAAAATATCCCAGATACGAGAGCTGCCATCTTGAGGCGTTTGGAGCCAGAGTCTGCACAGTAGTGATCGGAGGGGCTAACTAAAACCAAACTTATCAGAAAAATTAACACTTTAACATACATCAGCGTGATAAGAACTACCTAAAATGACTGAAACCATCTTTGGGAAAAATTTATTTGATGTGTACTTTGACTTTTTAGTTTGGCCCATGTCCCATCCGCTAACATGGAGGAGGCGGGCTTTATGATCTATACTGCAGCCAGCCACCAGGGGGCGATAGAGAAGTTACGGCTTCTATTTTGGGGAGCTGTCATATCGTCCATCTTTATCTATCAGTCTATGGGCTTATTACAGTGTGACAGCCACAGATACTGGATTTTTGTCTCTTTATTATCAGAGCTTTTGATATTTGATTACTGTCTGGTTGTAAAAGAATTTCAACAATTATAACAAAAAGCTTTCTAAAACACATTACCTACTGTAGCTTTAATAAATGTTATTTTTGGGCTTTATTTTTAAATATATTCAAGCATCGTAAAACATAAAGTATGTGGATTTACTTTTCCTGTTGGATTACGAGCAGAATCTGGTAGAACTACGTATCTGTATTTATCATGATAATCAAATCTTCTTAATCATGGCTTTACAGTTATGTTTTCAAATGTTGATGTTTCAACAAAGTAAATTACGTAATATTTGGAAGTCATTTATTGGCATAGTTCCTCGTGTATGTCTAAGGCCTTATGCAGGGTCACTTCCAAGGTTTTCTCAATCTATACAAGTTCCATGTGGAGCTCTACTGTGGCTGCAGCCGGCTTGGTGTTGAGAGGCAGCAGTGAGTGAGGAGGAAATGGGGTCTGGCATGTTGACTCAGGAGTAAATCCCCCCGGACTGCTCAAAAGGCTGCTATTAGAGTTTAATCACCCTGCGATCCTGGACACACTCTGAAGCTGAGAGGGATGACTGATGAGCATGCAGTATACAAACCGTAAGCATCAACTCATCCAGAAGCTGCAATCAACGCTCAGGATGGATGAGTGCAATCCAACGATGAGGAAACAGAATAAGTTTTAAAAAAAGTTACGTTACACTCTTCGTTCCACATTTCACGCTTCCTATTTTATTAAAAACTGGCTCTCGCCTGCTTTGGAACAATTGGTTTATGAAGTCATTAGATTAAATGATCACAAGTTATTCTTCTTCCTATTTATATTTTATTACCTCAAATTTCTCAAGGCCTTCGCAACAGTGTTCTCCATTTCTCAACAAGCCAGGCCCTTAGCTTTCATTATGCACAGCTTATTTTTAGACAAAGGGCCCATTCTGTTGTCTGCAAAAGGCAGAGCAGCAGTGAATTGTTTCAAGGAAATTTGCATAATGCTTAGTGACTGAGTCTCTATTTTAAGATGAATTTTTTCCAGACACGGCTGCTCGAGCTACAAGAGAAAAGAGAAAAGAACAAGTGTGGAGAGAAATGGACTATCAAAGGAAGGAACTGAGCTTTCATGTTAGGACACTTTGATTGTGTTACAGATTGGTTCCAGGTGAGGCAACTC
Organism: Sebastes umbrosus; assembly: GCF_015220745.1. NCBI lineage: Eukaryota > Metazoa > Chordata > Actinopteri > Perciformes > Sebastidae > Sebastes > Sebastes umbrosus. The sequence continues at coordinate 20,579,973 of NC_051272.1, forward strand.
TGAAAGAGAGGAAATCCAAGGGAAGAGAGAAATTCTTAACTAAAGATGGCATTGCCAGGATTTAAGCATTAAGGGAAGATTTAGAACAGCAGGTGTAGAGAATCGATGAGGCTCAAATATTGTGGTGGGTGGCAATTCCCTGCGGTGCTTCAACAGTTTGGGAAGACAAGATTTTCATAGACGAAAGCCAGTGGTGGAAAGTAAATCAATACATTTACTATGGCTGTCAAAGTTAACGAGATAATAACGCGTTAATGAAAATTTGTTTTAACATGACTAACTTCTTTGATGTATTAATGCAACTTGTGATTTTTCAGTTGTCACAGACTCAGTTTTTTAAAGCTAGAGTGAAGATACTGGCATCATATGAAACTAGAAAACATAAGAAATCCATTGGTACCAACCATGTCATACTAGCTTGACCATTTTCAAAGGGGTCCCTTGACCTCTGACCTCAAGATATGTGAATGAAAATGGGTTCTATGGGTACCCACGAGTCTCCCCTTTACAGACATGCCCACTTTATGATAATCACATGCAGTTTGGGGCAAGTCATAGTCAAGTCAGCACACTGACACACTGACAGCTGTTGTTGTCTGTTGGGCTGCAGTTTGCCATGTTATGATTTGAGCATATTTTCTTTATGTTAAATGCAGTACCTGTGAGGGTTTCTGGACAATATTAGTCATTGTTTTATATTATTAATTGATTTCCAAAAATAAATATATACATACATTTGCCTAAAGCAAGCATATCTGCCCACTCCCATGTTGATAAGAGTATTAAATACTTGACAAATCTCTCTTTAAGGTACATTTTGAACAGATAAAAAATGTGCGATTAATCGCGATTATCTACCGCCCTTACTTTTACTCAAGTTCAGTTTTGAGGTATTTTAATTGAGTGTTTCCTTTGTATGCTACATTATACTTTTACTTCACTATATTTCAGAGTAAAATATTGTACTTTTTCTTCCACTACATTTATTTGGCAGCTATAGTTACTACTTGTATTGCAGATTAGGATTATACGCATAAAACATGTTACCAGCTTTAGGGTTTTAACTAGGGGTGTCACGATATACCGGTATTGACGATAACCATGATATTTAAAAAATGAAATATTGATAACATGTTAATAATTCACATATGATAATATTGTGCAGACTAAATAATCCAGCGCCTCTTAAATCATTTTATTTTGAGTGTAATTAATTTGCTAAAAAGTTGAAGATGGATATGACTAATGGCATTATTATTTTTTTCTAATTGTCTATAGATATCATGCTAATATTGTTATTGTGAATTCTTTTGGCCTCGATAATCATTTAGTGAAAATCTCATATCGTGACATACTGTAGCTGCAACTAACAATTATTTACATTTTTGATTAATCTGCCAATGATTTTCTCTATTTATTAATTGATTAATCGTTTGGTCTGCATCTCAATACCACAGATCACAGTGTGACGTCACTAAATGTCTTGTTTTGTCCGACCAACATACCAAACCCCTAAAATATTCACACCAAGAAAAGCAACAATTGTCTCATTTGAGAACCCGAATCCATCAAATGTTTGGCATTTTTGCTCGAACAATGACTTCAGATAAACTTTTTTTTGGTTGACTAATTGATTAATTGACCAATCGTTGCAGCACATCAAATAGCCTATAACATATTACACATTTAGATCAAACTAAATGTGGCAATTGGCAACATCTCAACCAGCTACAACATTAAAAATGTTGCTTACACACACACACACACACACACACACACACACAAACACACATATGCTGTACATTTACATGGAGTATTTTTGCCTCTTCCATCACTGACAACAGCCATACAGAGCCTGTAAATGTGTAATTTAAAATCTCTGCCCAGTCAATTTTGTGTCCTTTCAGTTCTTCATGATCTATCCCACTGTGGTCCACCACCATCCTGCCAGTGTGCCTGCCTTCGCCGGCTCTCTGCAATGATTGGAAGCAGGCATTGCGTGGGAAGTCCAATTAGAGACGGAAATTGCACTGAGCCCGACGCCGTGTAGCCACAAGTTTGCCGCATGGTCACTTACCTGCACATCTGCACTGATTTTTTAAAAGCAGTAGCCACCTTTTTCCACCACCTTAATTGGAGTTTCCATAGCTGATTGCTTGAAAGAGAAATGCACTGCTGCCACGGTCTGCTTCCTGGTAACAGTCTGGCTTTTCACTGATGTCTGATGAGAAGGAGGTGGGAGTCAGGTTTAGATTTATACCAGGAGGTGCTTTTTTATGCTCATCTAAATAAAGCAGGTCTAAATTTATGAGGTCCCCATGATGCGTGGTGCCAGAGGTCACCTACCGCCACTGGAATAATGTGTCTAGATAAAAAATGATATACATGATAGTGATGTGTTTTAATGAGAAAATGGAGATTGCTGAATGAAAAGTAACCACAGGAATCAATCACTGAAATAGCTAACGTATTCACATGTAAAAGAGAGATTCTCACTTATGAAAAATCATTTTTCTACTCTATTGGACAGGTTTACTCTTTATAACGAGCCGCTCTCTCTGCTGGCAGCATCGACCAAGTTCACCTTTGACCTGTAACACCGTATCCACTCACTCATGGTCACACTGAACCCTCAAGAATGTTTTCATGTGTCATGTCGGTTCATTTTTCCTGACTATTCATCCATGAAAGTACAACAAGTCCGTGGTTTTGGAGTTATAGAACACATAATACCCATGATTTTCAGTTTCTAATCTGTGCTATGTGGTCTTGACATGCGGCTACAGTTATTATTCTGCAATATTGCTGCTTGCTTGCCCGTGTCTGTCAGTGTAAGAGAAAAAGAATGGTTCACCTAACACCCCACCCATCCCATAAGGTCAGCATGTTTGATGCAGGTCCTGGGACAGAGCCTGGTGTGCAGTGTGTAGTTGGTTCATCAGAAGCCAGGAACACTGTTCAACATATGGGGATCATTTCAGGGGAAAAAATGACTTATGGCCAAAGAAACATATGTAAAAACCATACGGTAGATTGGCTCAAAACAGATTTACTTGAATCACATCTTTTTGCAGATCTAAAGAATTTCAGCTATGATAAATGCAATAGTATGTCAGTGTGTTCAGACGAACCGCTTCGACAGCGGTGGAATGTAACAAAGGGACATCTTATTCGCTTTCTTACCGAGAGTTAGATGAGAAGATTGATAGAAATCTCATGTTTGTACAGAAGAAGCTACAGCCAACATTCAGTTAGCTTAGCTTAGTACAAAGGCTGGAAACGGAGGGAAACAGCTAGCCTGGTTTGTCCAACGGTAACAAAATCTGTCTACCAGCAACTACGTTGGACGATTTTGGAGCCAGGTAACCAGCAGAGACTCCAGGAAGTTAGAAGTTACTGGTCCCACATACCCCCCTGTAAAGTGTATATATATATAGATATGTAAAGATTTTTTTTACCTATGGACAGAGCCAGGCTAGCTGTTTCCCCCTGTTTTCACTCTTTATGCTAAGCTAAGCTAACCAACTGCTGGCGGTAGCCTCATGTTTACAGAGAGTGGTATCGATCTTCTCATCTAACTCTCAATAAGACTGCAAATAAGCATACATGTGGTATTCATGCATTCATGCTTCTTTACACTTCCACTCCACTATAGTTCAGGAAGAAATGTTATACCTTTCACTACACTACTTTTATCTGACAGATACAAAACATGTCTCAACTTGATGTATTCACTTTGATTTAAATATACAAAATTATAAAATTACCTCCATCTTGACCAACTACAAAAGTAAAATGCTACTTATATATTACTGTAAGTAATAGTAATAGTAATAGTAATAATAATTCAAATATATAATTGACACAATTCCACACCATTTTTCTGCATTGAGTACTTTTATATGTGAAACTTTAAGGCCCTGACACAACAAGCCAAAGGTTGGCCATTTGACAGTTTGGGGCCGTCGGTGAGCATCTGTCGGCCTAGTTTTTTTTCCGGTGTGTCTCTAATCTGCCTGTGTTGGAGTTTTTTCGGCTGATGCAGCATGTTGAATCGGCGGCGGAGCTTGTCGGTGAGAGAAATCACTCTGATTGGCTGTTCAGCTTAAACGAATCAGTGCATTTCCTCTAACGCAGGCGCATAACATACATGGTAGTTTGTCGTCGGTTGTAGTCTTTGTGGTGTGTTCGAGTGCAACTTCTGGTCAAGGCAGAGGCGATATGAGCGCAGCTGGTTCGCCGCTAGTTCTTTGATGTCGGCTTGATGTGTCCCCAGCTTTAAAGCTAGAGTTTGTAATCTTCAAAAACTTTTTTGTTATATTTGTTGATATTATCATTACATCCTTGACAGCAATCAATAAATCAAATGTTCTGACAAAAAAAAGGAAAAAAATGATCTGGTATCTGTGGCTGTCGCAGGACTGTAATAGTTCCTGTCTACCTACCTACCCTCACTCTGCCCGTGCACTCATTGCACATCACCAGTCTTCCATAAGCTGCTAGCTTGACAGCTGTGAGTACTAACAATAGCCATGTTCCCTGTTCACGTTCATTATGATATGTATATGTTCATATTGATAATAGTGGGGAAGTGGCTTTTGAAGGAGGCCTGAAGCGACGGACTGTCAGTGTTGCCGACTTGGCGACTTTCTCGCTAGATTTAGCAACTTTTGGAGCTATTGCTGCTGGCTACTTTCATTGGAGAAGAGTTGGAAACACACGGCTCTGATTTTCCATTGGATAATTTTACAAATCTAGTGTGCTGTTGCTAGTTTCTTAACATTACTAACCCTAGCTTTAAGTACATTTTTACATACTTTTACTCAAGTACCATTTTGAATGCAGGACTTTATCTTGTAATTGAGTATTTTTACATCGTTACTTTTGATTTAGTAGAAGATCTAAATACTTCCTCCACCACTGTGCTCTTGTTCCTCGGCCTCTCTGTTTGACATAAAAAGCCTGCAGGCATCCAGGCTGAAGCAGTAAACATCATAATAATCACAGACTCCATCACATCACACATCTTTACACAAGACTGATGGGAAGTTAGGTGGAAGTCAGTGAGAACGATTGTGTGAGGTAGTAAGAGGGAAAATATAAGGTGGCAGAAAAGTCAAGCCCAGTTTTGGGAGTTTTCCTGGGGCCCCAGAGGTCTCATACATAATAAATCCTCAGCACATATTTAATCCAGTCAGAGGACAAGCCCGTCGAGAGCTAAAGGATGCACACTTATTACTCATCCACTTCTAAATGTACTGCCCGTTACCCCACAACCCCCCACCCCAAAAACTCTACTCCCACCGCATGTCCTCCATCCAGACTGCAGGCGCTACGGCCTATCGGAGAATCGGAGCAGGAATGTGACTCCTGACAGACACATCTCTCAGGACCACAGACTGAATATGTTCCCAATTAGCTTCATCTGATAAAGTGTGAGTGCAAGTGAAACCCAAGGCGGGCATGATCAATAGCACTTGACTCATTTTGTCAGACGGGTTTGACATTGACAGGCCGCGTTGTGATTAATCGCCGTGGTGCTGCAGATAATTGTCCAACCACATCTTCCTTTGTAGGTGTTGTTGAACTCTTACTGTCATGTCTGCAGTGCTTTGAATATGGCTCGTCACTTTCAGTTCAGTTCTAATTAATCTTTTCTAGAGTTGGCGTCCATACGAACACCAGCTTTCCCTTAATCTGCCTGTCACTTATTTTGCACGTGCACACATCCAGACTTGTGCATTTCCCCAAGAACGTCTACCTGGACCAGAACCGCCATCTGCTGTCCACACTGAAGACTGCACCAGCGTGAGGTCGATGTGTGGTGGTTGTTTCAGTGGGGTGAGCTGTTTGATAAAAACAAGCTGCGAGCTGTTGCGGTTTCATCCTCAGAAAGTCTCCTTGGTTTCCATGCCCACAGCTGGATGTTTTTAGGTTTACCCATACGGGACTGCTGTGACATGGGCGCTGGAGATGAAACAGGCCTCACTCGGCACACAAACACAGCACTACACTCCCGGCCTTGTGTACAGCTGGTGGGGATGACACAAGAGGCACAGGGCTTTATTGAGTCCTGCCGAGGCTGCTGTGCAAGTCAGGGCAGTGCTCTGGCAAAGCTCAGCCTGCAGGGTAGCAGAGGAGAGTTGGCCGATGGAACGCAGGCCGCTTGGCCGACGCTGTGGGTCTCTGTGGACCGGTGTGTTGTGTGTTGTGAATGTCGTGAGATGAGACCTGGCCTCCCCTCAACTCCAGTCTCATTAAACTCAGTGAACTCTTTGTAGAAAGGGAGCCGAACACAAAGAGTAAAACACCCTCCTTTAACCCTCAAGTTCTGTTTGGGACTCCCGGCTTTCCTTGACAGCTCAAAATACATACTTAAAGGAACAATGTGTAACATCTGGTGGCATCTAGCGATGAGGCCGACGTGAAAACACGAATGGCCCTATCTAGAGACAGTTGTTGTAAGAGTAGCTTAGGTATTTTGATGAATAGCAGAGCCAGTGCGTAGAGTGTGTGGTTATGTGGGAAGTGAGTGGTGAAGCAAGAGAGAGTGGAAAGCATCGCTTTGTTAGGGTTAGTTAAGCCAGATAATGAGAAGATACCCTGGGTATGTTGAACTCGCTTCATAGTACAGGTCTCAGCTCTGTGATTTACTATTTATTAGTAATCTCATACTACAGCTGAGGCTGATGGGAATATATAGTTTTGCACGTATTTTGTTGTAAACCAAAGTATTGGACATATTAAAAGTTACCCAGTTACCCAGATGATGATGCTAGATGAAAAGTTAAAGGTCCAGTGTGTAACATCTTGGCAGATCTATTAGCAGAAGTGGAATATAATATTCACAACTATGTTTTCATTAGTGTATAATCGTCTGAAACTAAGAATCATGTTTTCTTTAGCTTAGAATGAACCCTTTATATCTACATAGGGAGCGGGTCCTCTTCACGGAGTCCGCCATGTTGCTCCGCCATGTTTCTACAAAAGCCCAGAACGGACAAACCAAACACTGGCTCTAGAGAGAGCCTTTAATGTTTTTACGTTACCTGAAGGCCACTGTAGTTCTCCGACACGCTTGTGAAACTGCGGTAACAGTCGCTGTCTGACTTCCATTGCTCCTAAAGTAGTGTTATTATGGTAAGGATGGCCTCTGAGCGCGGCGGACAGCGTTACCACCGTTTTGCACTCACAAAACTGCAGTCTTGGAAAGGGAGGAGGAAGCGGAGCGGTACTCAGTTGGTTGCAATCTGCAACCAAACCACTATATGCCGCCAAATCCTACACACTGTACCTTTAATGGTGGGATTCAAGGGGGATCACCATTAGGTTTCATCCACCACTTTTATCTGTACCAAATTTCAAATTGACCTCAAACAACATCCCTATGTAGGATAACACATGTTTGTTAATGTTACAGCCCAAAACATCATGACTTCATTGACGTCAATTTCTTCTGTTTCTCTCTCTTCTCCCTTTTTGCCCTGCCAGGAGAGTTTATTTACTGGCCACGACGCTGGTATTTTTTGTACCTTGTGAGTCATCATGGCAAAATGTGGTCATGGAGACACCTACTGTAGCGAGGCGAGGCGGTTTTGAATACTTTGCCAGTTGTTTATATTTCTGTCCGTCTGTCTGTGGACGAATTTTGTCACAGCGATAGCTTTACAAACGTGCAAGATGCAGTCACAAGACTTTACAGGGGTGTAGTTGTGATCAAAATAAAGGCAAAGCTCAAAGATGGGTGTGGTTCGAGCGAGGTCGCGGAAGTAAGGGGGTAGGAAGTGGGGAAGGGGCTATTGGCCCCCCCACTTTACGCCCCTGGCCCGATTTGGCGTTGCGGCTAGTGTGATCCCGTTGCAAATTTGTTCTCAAGTTGTTCATGATTTGCCTAAATAGCATGCAAAACAGGAGATATTTCCTTATTTGATGTGATAGCAATGCTTTATGGTCATTTTTGTATTTTGACACTTTTCTACATATTGGGTTTTAATGCAGTCAGAAGAAAAGAAAATATCTGAAAGAAAAAAAATTGGCGGGTTTTGCAAATATCCTTATTATTACTTTTAGTAAAGCCAATGTCAACAAAGCACAAGGGTTAACAGTCCCAGTATTGTAGATGTTTTTAGACTACTGAGCTGGTGCCAATACTATTCATTTATGTAGTTACTATGTTATTTATCCACACATATCTTTAGCCTAGCGTTCAATATGGAGCTGATTTGTTGGTGAGACCACCGTGTAGTAGTTTTTTCTTTGCAGCCATTCCTCAAGCATTGCTTAATACCACACTGACGATCGTTCAATCTGCAGACCTCCAAACGAGCAAAGGCCCAGTATCCCTCGGTGTGCCTATACAGTATATTCCCATCTCTATTGTGGGAAAACTCGTTAGTTTCCCCATAAGCTTCTCTTTCAGCAAACGCGTCATGTCAGCCTGGGTGGGTTTTTAACTCCATCGGTTCCTCCCTTGTCTATGAATTAACTACTGTCAGGCCATGCTAAAGACCCCATCCTGGAGCTTCTGTGCTCTCCTTTTAACCTCCTCTCCTCTATTTCTCTTTCCTTTGTTGCAAATTGTTTCCCGATCACATATTTCATCCACTTTTTTTATGTCAGTTAAGGCTGCTTCTCCCACCCGCTAATACGGTGTGGTCAGGCGCCTTCGTTCCCAACCTCACACGCAAGAGCAATTCATGGATTCAATTATTGATGTTATGCCTGTAAAGATAACTGGGGATGGCAGGAGGTTGTGGGATGGCACTGGAGAAGCACGCCTCGTGGCCAGTTCAGAGTCAGTTGACGGCTGGCAGACATGAAGAAGAAGAGCAGAGGGACACCGGCTTTGAAGACAGACAGTTAAAGTTACAACCCAAAACATCATGACTTCATTAACGTCAATTTCTTCTGTTTCTCTCTCGTCTCCCTTTTTGCCCTGCCAGGAGAGTTTATTATGATAAAAAAAGCTGCATCCCATAATAGATTTACAATAATTAACAGTGTAATATTTAGCAGCTCTTCTTGCCCTGGCCAAAACAACCCTGATAACTGGTTGATTCATGGATGGTTGGAATATACACATCTTTTAGTGACCTCTTGTGGCTAAAACTGGGTAGAGCACTACTTTACCAGAAGGATGTACTGTTATTCTGTTAAAAACACACCCACAATATTTATCTACTTACTCTTAAAGGCCATAGCTGTGTCCCAATTTCATATACACTAATTGTATGGAGAAATATTTATAAGATGTTGTTGTTTTGCAGTTACCGTACAAGAAATCAACTTACTTTACTGTAGAGCTGCAACAATTAATCAATTAGTTGTCAACTATTAAATTAATCGCCAACTATTTTGATAATCGATTAATCGGTTTAAGTAATTTTTTAAGAAAAATCTAAATGTCCTGATTCCAGCTTCTTAAATGTGAATATTTTCTCGTTTTTTTACTCCTCTATGACAGTAAACTGAATATATTTGAGTTGTGGACAAAACAAGACATTTGAGGACGTCGACGCTGATCAACATTTTATAAACCAAACATCTAATCGATTAATAAAGAAAATAATCAACAGATTAATCAACAATAAAAATAATCGTTAGTTGCAGCCCTTCTTTACTGTATACGGACAGGAAATTATACAATATGTAAGGCAATTAAACTGCGACTTTTCAACACATCCGCCAATTAAACATTCAAAATTTGATACATTTTTTGTGAGAAGCTCCTCCATTTCTTTTCTTGCACTGCGTTATGGGGAATTACTGTCCCTCAACAACACGCTCAAAAATCCGTGTTGTTTTAGTTACATACTGACTGAGTAGTAAAACCTTCTCTGTATGCACAGCTTGTAAAATTAATCCTTTGAATTAGGGCTGTCCCCTCTTAGTCCATTAGTTGAGTAATCGGTCGTTTTGGTTTTAGTCGGCAAAGATTTCCTCAGTCGATTATTCATTTTTTATGCTTTTTTCATGCTGAATGACTTATTTTTAAGAAACTTATGAGCACATCTCTGGTAAACACAAGATTTAAAGTGGTGCTTCTGTGTGATTCTTTGTGGAGAAACTCAGTTTTACAGAGCGGTCGATTAAATCAACTAATCGATTAGTTGACAAAATCGTTAGTCCACTTAGAATTTCTTTGGTTGAGGACAGCCCTACTCTGAATGCTTGGATTGCATGGATTTCAGGTTTATCTGTAACTACCAGGGAGACAGACACTCACGCCAAAGATTATGTTGTTTATGTTTCTCTAAATTGAAATTTATTTAATAGTAAATATCCAAAAAGTCGTGGGTGCGTGTTCATAGAGGTGTAACAGTTACAAAAAAAACACACTGGAAACAGCTCTAAAGTCAGTAGAATTAGTATTGCATGGGATCCCTTGATCACTAGAGGGCGCCACCAGTTCAACCTGGCAATGCAGTACAATCATTCTGATCAGGACTTTTCATTTATAACAAGAAAATCTGGTAACGCTTCATTTTACAGGTTTGTAATTTCCTAATAAATTCTCACTAATTTCCCAGGGAAGTTTCTTGGAGAGAAATACAAAACTATTTATGTATAAAATGGAAACAGTCAGTGCAGCCGGCAAGCAGAACATGCAAATGTGAAATTTGTCCACAGGCAAGCATATAATTCACCATATAGCTGCTAATAATGAACTACTTGTGAATTTACTTGGATTTTACAAGGAGCAGCTCCTTTATAGGTATTTTCCCTATAATTAGCACCAAATTACACAGTTCTTCTCAGGAAATTCTCAGGAAATTACGATCCATAAAATAAAACCTTACTGAAATTCTCATTGAACAGTTCAGACCAGACTGAGGCGATGAAACAGTGTTTGACTATAAGAAACTTTTTGTTCATTGTTAAAGGTCTAAAATTCCAGTGTGTATAACAAACAACTATTATTGCATGATAAGTATTTCCAGTATTTAAGCATTTTTTTTGCATTCAAGGATGAAGCCTTAGATGAGAAGCTTTCTGTTATTGCTGGTGCAGTCTTCATTAGTCTCTAGCAGGAAGCAATGCAGAGATGTAGCCTTTCCTTTTGTGTTTAAATGATTCTGTCAGATGCATGATGAAGCCTGCAAAAAGTCTGTTTATCAATGGTTCATTCATGCCAGTGGGAAAAGCCAGGGTGACACTCCTTCTGCTAAACCATGTTGTTATTGTTGAGTTTGGTCCACTCAAAGATGTCCTGCTCGCACACAATGTCTGAGTTGATGAGCAGGTAGCGGTCACCCACGCAGAAGTGCTTCTGGCAGGCGGCACACTTGAAGCACTCCAGATGGTAAACCTTGTCCCGCACACGCATCGTCATCTCAAACGCTCGAATCCTCTTCTCACAGGAAGCACAGAGACCGTCCTGACCGAAAAGCCTGAATGGATGAGAGGATATGAACATAATGCTGAGAAGAAGATGGAAAACATGAAACTTTAAGGAATCCCTTCAGTCTCAATTTAAGATAAGATAATCCTTTATTAGTCCCACAGCGAGGAACTAACTAACTCCCGTGGATCTTTTCCCCTGACCATATACCTATACTGGATTAGCACCTGGCCTCAAGATTTCTGTGTTCTAGTTTGTAGTCACTTGATTAAACACAACTTTATTTAGGACTAAATAAAGTTAGTTATTTAGGACTAACTATATTTAGTTAGTCCTAAAAAGTAAAGTTACTTTATTTAGGACTAAATAAAGTTAGTTATTTAGTACTAACTTTATTTAGTTAATCCTAAATAAAGTTACTTTATTTAGGACTAAATAAAGTTAGTTATTTAGTACTAACTTTATTTAATTAATACTAAATAAAGTTAATTTATTTAGGACTAAATAAAGTAGGCACTATATTAATTAAAATTATTTAATTATTATAATAATAATCAACCCATTAAACAACCTACAATTCAACATGTGCTAAAGTGAGGTTTGTCAAAAAAATGTGTGTGAGATTTTGAGTGGCAATATTCTATATTTCTGTTATTGTCAACAAACCCCTTGAAAAGATCAAAACAAAGTATTAGTCCGTCTCTTAATAATGTCTGACTTCTCTAACCAGTCTGTGACACTCATCCCCAACCTCATTTCAATTGAAGAAATTATATAAATCACGTCATGAATATATAGTTTATTTATATTCTCTCTCTATATAGACTATTTTCAGCTGCGCAACACATTTGGTGTACTCGTCGTGAGTATTTAGAGCACCAGAACAGTGTATGTGGGATTGACTCAAAATAAACTGAAGGGGCCCATGTTTACCGTAATGAAGAAACAACATGTCACCCAGTGCAGCAATGTGGCTCATTAATATGTTTTTAATAGTCTGTGACAACAATGGAGGTCTGTGGACGGAGGCGGATATATTGGCAAGAATCTTGCGATGCAATACGTATCATGATACAGGGGAAACGATTCAATATATTGCGTTTTTTTTCAAATCTAATTTTAGGAAAACTGTCACACCAGAAATACACCATTTTAGAATAAGCAAAAATAACACATTTATACTGTATGCAAAATACTGCATGGTGTTTGCCCATAACTGTATGTGATTATCATAAAGTGGGCATGTCTGTAAAGGGGAGACTCGTGGGTACCCATAGAACCCATTTTCATTCATATATCTTGAGGTCAGAGGTCAAGGGACCCCTTTGAAAATGGCCATGACAGTTTTTCCTCACCAAAATTGAGCGTAAATTTGGAGCGTTATTTAGCGTTCGTCATGACAAGGTAGTATGACATGGTTGGTAGGCCTACCGCTGGATTCGTTAGGTTTTCTAGTTTCATATGATGCCAATATCTTCACTCTAGCTTTAAAACGCCCGTTACAACCGTCGAATGATCAAATAATGGCCGGGTCCGACGGCGGGCCGTCAGATTTTTAAGAGGTTATTTAAAAATGAATACAGTGTTTTTGGAGAATCTATACAGTATCCCAACACATAATATCGCGATGCTCGTGTGTATCGATATTTTCCTACACCCCTACATACACATATAGACCGTTTCAACGGAATTGCATTGCTAGGCAACAGCTTGGGTCCATGTTTACTTCCTGTCAGCTTATGTCATTCACATATACTGTATATTAAACTATTATACTGTAATAGGAAATAAACTGGGACACATTTGGAATGTTTATGCTTACAACTGTGAAATGGTCCATACTTGTTGGTCTTGCTAACTAACAACCTGCTTGATTAAATCATAATAGTACAACATTACACCGTCGGACCAACCTGAGGTAGTCTCTCCGACATAGCTTTCTTCCGAGCTTGAAGTAGAGCCGGCGTCCCACCTCCCCGAGTCGACAGCCACACAAGTCGCAGCTCAGGCAGTCCTCGTGCCAGTACTGCTCGATGGCCTTCAGGAAGAATCTGTCACCGATGCTCTGCTGACACCCACCGCACGTCAACAGAGACGGAGGCATCTGGAGGACCTCATCCACCGGCTCCCTAGACCAGAGAGAAAACTGGTTAGAAAATCAAACATTCTAGGGATACTACAAATTATTGTTTTCTCAATTACTCATTTAACCACCCTGTTATCTACAATAGAATATCATTGACAAGTGTTTGTTAATTTGTTCATATTTTGAGATTTTCAAAATAATAGAGCTTAAAGCCCAGACCTAAAAGATCAAATGATCTTGTATTGCCATTTATTGGTCCACTGATTCTAATCTGTCCATCCTGAGTTACATGTACAATTGCAGTTTGATGCTGTCCACCTGAGGGAGCCATTGGATAATGTATTTTTAAATACCATCCTGTAGCAACAAAACAAATGCTACTTTATTAATCCCATAACATTACATTTTCCCATTTTCTTTACCAAAGGGAAGCTTTAAGGTTGTTAAAATCATATTATTCATATATGTTCTGTATCGGCTTGTTCCAAATCTTCATTGAATCTATATAGTTAGTGAAATATTCAAAGTATATACACCATTTTACAAATGTAAATATTCTACATGTCAGTTTTGTGCATCATATCAAAGCCTGACAAGTTTGGTTTTAAATTATTCCACTAGAATAGAATAGAGCTGCAACTAAAGTATTTTCACTGTTGATTAATCTGTTGATTATTTTCTCGATTAATCGATTAGTTATTTGGTCTATAAAATGGTAAAAGACAATGGTGAAAATTGTCGATCAGTGTTTCCCAAAGCCGAAGATGATGTCCTCAAATGTTCTTGTTTTGTCCACAACTCAAAGATATTCAGTTTACTGTCACAGAGGAGTAAAGAAACCAGAAAATATTCACATTTAAGAAGCTGGAATCAGAGAATTTAGACTTTTTTTCTTAAAAAAAAAAAAATACTCAAACAGGTTAAGTAATCAAAATAGTTGGTGATTAATTTAATAGTTGACAACCAACCCTAACCCTACACTAGAATTTAAAATAAAGTTAGTTTGAATAATGTTTGGATGCACAGTTTGCAGGCAGCTGAGGGAGAAATACCTCTCTCATATACAGTATATTAGGCCTTTATACCTAACACAATACAGATAAGAAAATAAACTGAAATATTTTTGGTACAATCGGCCTGCAGAGTTAAACATCTTATCCTACATTTAGGACACTTGTTCTGGGAAACACTGAACTTTTTTCTTCCAAAGAGCTATTTTTACTCCTCTTTACACACATTTTAACCATCTGCTCTTGGACATGAAGGTGATCATTTGTCTTGCCTATCAGCAGGAGACTCCTGACCTCATGCCATCAGCCATCTGCACTTATAGACAGATAGATAGATAGAAAGATAGATAGATAGATAGATAGATAGATAGATACACTGTAAACAATTGCTGTTAATTTACAGCAGCATTTCAACAGTATTAACCTGTTATTGCTAAAAACAATGCTTTACTGTTAATACAAAAGAAAACATGTTAAATTACGCTCATAGGCCGTTTTTTAACTGAACTATAATGCATTCTTAAAAAACAGCACTTTACTGCTGATCAACTGTCTAAAGTATCATCAGTAACAGTTTCATGCAGTATTTTTTTTTAATTCTGGGACCTGATCTGCACATGTGAGGCTTGTACATTGTACATGATTGTAAAATCAGTGAGTTAGCTTTATTGTTCTTCACTCACAAGTTGTTCTGGTTTGCATTCTGTGATTGTAGCCAGCTAGAGACAGACATTTTGGGAAAAGTGTCAACAACTTTATTATAGCCTTTTTCCTAACAAGTGCCTTTAAATGTATTTAGTGTGACTATTCCTATGTCTGTAACCTGCTAAGTCTATTCATCTAGGCAAAAAATAATGTTTATTAAAATGTATGTAAAAAAAATACAACCTAAATAGTGCATTAAAACAAATCAGTAAGATAATGTAAAAGAAAGGTGGAAAAACAGCTTTATAATGTATCTTTAAACAGTAAATTAACTGTAAAATACTGTGAAATTATTATTTTTTTAAAAACAGTATTTTTCATTAACAGTACAAAGCTGTAAATTTCAGCGACAGTATAATAATGTTAATTTTACAGTAACATAAAGGCAACCCTGCTGCCAGTTCTTTACTGTTATTTTACTGGGAAATTCTTAACAGTGTAGATAGTTAGTAACTTTATTGATTCAAGCATGTGAGATAGTTTGGCTGCCACAATGATGAAGCATCCTTGAAGGTCTTTTTCTATATATATATATCAGAAATAGGCCAGTTTATACTTACTCATTTGCCTCCATGGTCTTCCTCTCTATAGTGGATGACATGTCTGAGATGTGATGCTGTCCAGCCGGGTTTAGATGTGGTTTGAGCGGCTACCTGTGAAGCAGACTGAAGCACCTGCTCCTTTAGCCTCCAACACACAGGTTTAGTCTGTTTTGTGTGTTTAATTGAAAAGCAGTTGTGGAAATGGCCGCAAGACAAGACGATTTGTGCTCTAAGCAGCTAAACGATGATGGAGGACATCATGTCATCATTTCCTGAGGCAGTAATAACCCGCGGTGACAAGTGCATGTCTCTCAAGTCTCATCCTGCAGCGACTGTCCGATCTGCAAATTAAAACACCATCAATCCACCATCAAAAGGTCACTGTCTGTCCGTGTCTGTGCGTCTGGCTGCAGACAGACCTGCTCCTCTTCCTCCTCTGTGTGAAGCCTTGGTCAGCAGCAGCAGCAGCATCGTGTTTAAATACGGTGTCTCTCTCTCTCTCTCTCTCTCTGTGCTTTCGTTTCCCTCTTCCTGCTCACGACTGTTTGACAATGGGGGGAAATCGGTCTTAAAGCGACAGCTAAACACGGAACAGCCTGCTGCTCAGAGCTCAGTCAGTCAGTCAGGTCGTGACTGAGACTAACGAGGTCATTATGTGCTCGAGCTGCTTCACCAAAGTGCTGATGGGACAAAAGATAAAAGAGAGGCATGATGATATAATTAGTAGCTATGCTGGCCTTGTGTGTGTGTTTTTCTCCTGTAATTACAGTGTGTCTCATTACTTCCCTTATATGAAAACAATGTAGGAAATGTATAGAGATTTTTTTTTGAATAGGCTACCACTTTCTAATAGAGATTTGATCCTTTATATAAAGGATTTATAATTTGCAACAAATGACTTTATCATTGGTAAGTCAAGTCAAGTCAATTTTATTTGTATAGCCCAAAATCACAAATCACAAATTTGCCTCGGGGGCTTTACAATCTGTACAGGATTGGACACCCTCTGTCCTTTACAGTGACACCCTCTCATCGGATTAGGAAAAACTTAACCAAAAGATACCTTTTAACAGGGAAAAAATGGAAGAAACCTCAGGAAGAGCAACAGAGGAGGGATCCCCCTTCCAGGATGGACAGACATGCAATACATGCCGTGTGTACAGAGTAACAGCATAATGAAAATACAACATAGACAATCCATATGACAAAAATTAATACATATATTGTGAACATGTGTGAGAAGTTGGATCCAGGGGATGTTATATCAAGCAGCTTCCCTGCGTCGCCAAACAGATCGAGCCAGAACATCACAACCTCCTCTCCACGCCAAATAGATAGAGCCAGAGCAACACCACCTCCTCTCCACGCCAAATAGATAGAGCCAGAGCAACACCACCTCCTCTCCACGCCAAATAGATATAGCCAGAGCAACACAACCTCCTCTCCACGCCAAATAGATTGAGTCAGAGCAACACGACCTCCTCTCCACATCAAATAGATCGAGCCAGAGCAACATGGCCTCCTCTCCGCGCCAAATAGATATAGCCAGAACAACACAACCTCCTCTCCAGCCAAATAGATAGAGCCAGAACAACACAACCTCCTCTCCACGCCAAATAGATATAGCCAGAACAACACGACCTCCTCTCCAGCCAAATAGATAGAGCCAGAGCAACACAACCTCCTCTCCACGCCAAATAGATTGAGTCAGAGCAACACAACCTCCTCTCCACATCAAATAGATAGAGCCAGAGCAACATGACCTCCTCTCCACGCCAAATAGATATAGCCAGAACAACACAATCTCCTCTCCAGCCAAATAGATAGAGCCAGAGCAACACAAACTCCTCTCCACGCCAAATAGATCGAGCCAGAGCAACACAGATTCCTCTCCGCGCCAAATAGATTGAGCCAAAGCAACACGACCTCCTCTCCACTTTTGTGAAACTCTTATCAACGTGGGATATATATATATATATATATATACACTCATATTAGCCCACTCCCATGTTGATAAGAGTTTTGAACAGATATAAAAAGTGTGATTAATCGCGATGAACTATTTTAATCACTTGACCCTAATTTTGTAATTATGTGGCTGATTAGACCAAAACAGGTTGGAGTTGTGCA
This sequence comes from Sebastes umbrosus, assembly GCF_015220745.1. Taxonomy (NCBI): domain Eukaryota; kingdom Metazoa; phylum Chordata; class Actinopteri; order Perciformes; family Sebastidae; genus Sebastes; species Sebastes umbrosus. The sequence continues at coordinate 20,597,787 of NC_051272.1, forward strand.
AATATGTTGGGATTTACACAAGGTTATGTTTTAACTTGTCCCACAACAAAACAGGAAAACCCCTGAAGTCCCAACATCATTATTATTGTTTATCTTGTTACACAAGATAATAACTTGTGTGCACAAAAGATTAAAGACATATCATCTTTTGACCTTGAGGCCTCCATAATTTAATATTCTCCTAGAGGCGATTCTGCATAATGACTGCTTTTACTTTGGATACTTAGTACCAGTGGTGGAATAAGTATTTAGATTTACTTATGACTCCTTTACTTAAACAAAAGTAGGAATACCATAGTCTAAAAGTACTCCATACAAGTAAAAGTCCTGAATTAAAAATGTTACTTGAGTAAAAGTATAAGTAAGTGTTATCAGCAAAATGTACTTAAAGTAAAAGTGCTCATGCTGAATGGCTCCTTTCAATGTGCTATGTTATTATAGAGAGTTTTTAGTTTTAATGTGGAGACCATTTTAGATAGTTTGTGTACTACTGGGTAGATTAGTAGTAGTACTGCATCATATCATATTAGCATATTTTATGTAAAAAACTATAAGTGTGAAATATATGTAGTGGAGTAGAATCTTCAATATTTCCTTTTGAAATGTAGAAGTATAAAGCATGAAATGGAAATACTCAAGTAAATACAAGTACCTCAAAACTGTACTTAAGTACAGTACTTGAGTAAATGTACTTTCTTACGACTGGTGTTTGCTTATTACAAGTACATCTTGCTGGTTATTTTGAATGCAGTGAAATGAGATGCAGAGAAAATATCTCACAATACAAATCACATCATACAGTATGATGCAATAGGTACAATTAAGAGGGTTGTTTATTAAAAAAAAGGGTTTATAATCTATTTCTTCATCCAGACCCAGAAGTATTATCACCTAAATATACTTAAAATATCAAAAGTAAAAGTACTCAGTATGCACAATTATTACGTTATGTATATTATAGGCTGTGTAGTTGAAGCTGTAACATTTTACAAAATCTTAATCTGCCATCTAAATAGTAACTACAGCTTTCAGACAAATGTAGTGAACTAAAAAGTACAATATTTCCCTCTGAGATGTGGTTGAATAGAGGGAGAAAGTAAAAGGAAATACTTAAAGTAAGTATAGCTTACACACATATGTACAGTTCCTGAGTAAATGTAGTTACTTTCCACCACTGATGAAATCAGATAAAATACAGATTTATGTCAACATACAAAGTTGATAAATCTCACAGTTTCCTGTATATATGATTCTTCTAGTATTGTCCGCTCTATGGGTTTGTCTTCTTTAGCTCTTGGATTACAAGATAGGCCTAAACTGGTAAATACCCCAAAATAAGATCTTTTGAAAGTTGTCTCTGTGAGAAATGAATGCAGTGATATTTCTACATTGTTGGTGTCCTCAGAGCCTTTCCTTTTCTAACCAGAGCCGCTGTAGGCTTTTCTTCCTCTTATCGGCTGCCAAAGCCTCGGGGCGGCCTGCAGGAGGGAGGGCCGCTGACAGCAGTTGGACTGGGCAGGGAGATAAAGCACCTCAACTCCAGCAGCCACAGTCAGCTCCTCAGCCAGATGCAACGGAGGAAGATCGCGGGCAAACTCTGAATTCAGGCTGAATGCATCCTTGGGCTAGACAGTTGTTGGACTGTGTGGGCTCACTGGATAGATACCAAGCTGAGAGGGCCCAGCAGCAAGGTGAGCATGGCACCGTGTTGGGCCAGCTACACAGGAAGCAGAGCAGCTTGACAGAGATAAAACTCTAAATGAAAAACATTTGTCTTCTGTCTTTGTAACACAACAGCACGGTACACGGTGGCTTTCTTAGTCGTATCTATAAAGGCCACACACTTGAACCCTAAAATCCCCCCTTTAACTCAGTTGATAAAAACCAGCTGATTATACTGTTGTCAGGTTATTAAATAGGTGTTATCATTATAAGCACCAGAGGTGTGGGTCAGTGGGGGCCTACTACACCCAATATTAGGTTTTATCATCTATTCACATGGTAGATCACCAAAAGAAGGAATAAAAGAACGTATCCGCTAATTATGACAATTTCCCACAAATGTCTAACAGGATAAAATAATGTAGTGATGACAATTTGGACTGACGTGGATGTAAACTGCAGCTTGACTTTTTTTAACAGCAACAATCTGATGACATGGCATACTATTCCAACACTGCATTTAATCTATATCACACTACATCATTATCAACATCATTCTGTACAATTACATGAAATGTCTTTTGCATAATGTTTTCTTTGAAATTCAGCCTGACATAGAATTCTTGCCATCTCAACAGGAATGTAAAATAAAGTAAAACCCCTTTGTAAAGATGAACACAACTGATAATCTGTAGGGTTCGAAGAACTTAATCAAAACTACACATAAGTAACATGATGTCTCAACCCTCCAAAATGTCATGTTGCACAATCGCAAAGCTCAAAAACATATTTATGACAGACGACAAGCAAGAGAGTAGAGAGTCAGTGCTGATATGACACCCAAGTCATCCACTACTTCCTGTGGAGTTGACTGAGTAAGCCCAGAGGATGTGCAACATGCATGCAGAGATGAAGCTTTCCTGGGGGGTTGGTGCACACTGCATCCACTTCCTACCCCACCCCCCCTCCCCCACCTCCCATGCATGATGGCACCCCTCTCATGGCTCCCCAGATAGACAGGTTGACTCCAGATGGTTCAGTATGATAGGAGTAACACGGCTTGCAGCGTACCATTAAAAACTAGCTTGTTGTCATTAGGCGGTAAAACCCTTATCTGTGTCTTTACACTTCCTAAATGTCAGCATAGAGGAGGTGCAAGTTTCAAGTCTCAATTTGAATGTTCATGTGATGTCATGGGCAACACAGGCAATCTCTTTTTCACTTTTATACCTATCTGAAGGTAGCATTTGGGGAGCAAACAGTTAAGAATGTAGACAACCTTTTGGGAAGTGGTGTCACTCATGTTCAGCTTCCTGTTTTGCCTGTTTGGTACTGAGAGCATTATGGAGTTGAAAGCAGTGTGGAATTTGAGGGCAGCTGGAAAATGAGCGTCAGCACTAAGCAAACAATAACTAAACAGCTATTTCTCTCATCGTTCAGCAAATAATGTGAATTCATTACAAGTTAAGTTCCTCTACTAAATAGCAAGGCCATCGCAGGATATCCACCTGCTTGCTGAGTCATCAGAGATTTTTAAATAGATCTCCTAATTAGTCGTGGGACAAAAATGGTTATCCATACATCATGGATTATCTGGACACAGGCCTGCAGGCCCATTTCCTGAAATAAGGGGACTCTGGACGTATTGTTGACGCTTTGATAGCACGAACTCTGGAACAGCAATAGCAAAGCCGACCACTTCCTGCCTAATCTGAAGTGAAGTGATAATTGGCAACTGTTTCAAAGCCCTCCTCCTAAGCTGTCACAGGTCTACAAAGGTTATTGTTCTCTGTTACCACAGTTTAAATTAGAAAACTGTAAGTTTTACAATGTCAAGGTGTAAAGGTCAGAGGTCAGACGAGGAAACACCCTGGAATTCTTTCAGAAAATGGCCGGTGTCCAGTGTTGTTGTTTGATTGAAATACAGCAGGCTGCGGAAATGAGTCACTCGTTGAAAGGGAGCTTCACTTACCCTCGGGATCCTCCCATAATCAGTATTATCCTCGAAAGAAAACACTTTCAGTGGAACAGTGCAATCAAAAAGCTGTGCAGCCATGTTAACTGCTTCCTGTATTTGGCAAAACAAAAGAAAGCTGGTTTCACATTCTTCTGGCCAGTTTGCTGCCCTTTAAACATGATGGAAAGACTGGAAAAACATATTATTACATATACAGGTCCCAAAGATATTGGAAAAGTTAGATAATCAAATAGGTATTCACTTGTTTTCAGCATTTATTCTGTTTGTATTCATAATGTGCTGTGTTAAAAGCAAGCAATTCATTTTGTCCTATTATGATAGCAAATAGGTAGTAGGTCTACATATTTCAGAGAGGATGCACATAAACTGAACTTTCTCTCTAACCATAGTGTTTTGTTGTTGATGATACTGCTGAACTTTACTGCCATCTACTGGAGTAACGTGGCAGTAAAGAAAGCAGCATTGGCCTGATCTCTGGAACCAGTTTTGTTCATCCATATATCTGAGATTTTCCATTTACTGAAGTGCTTGCGCAGCTCATTATATGATATAATTATTTTATGAATTCTAAATATGGGAAACATTGGAATTGTGTCTTTAAATATACTTAATTTTCTCTTATGAACAGTGTACAGCAGAGTTGGAATCAGGTCAACAGAGATGCATGCGATGCAGATGGATTTGCGGTTGTAAAACTGGCCGATTGATATTTGTTTGATATGTTGAACAATAAATTTAGAAATGCTGTACATCAGGCTTTTAACATATTTTAGGAGCTAACCTCTAAGTTCTTGAAAAGACAATGCAAAAGGAATCTCTACTCACATTTACATGATAACTTGACAACTCTCTACATGCTGGAGTCATGATTTTAGGACTTTAAAACTTCAAACTGATGTTGCAAAAGATAGTACAGTCATGTATTGGCATGACTAAATGTGTAGTGAGTGCAGCTGTGAACCAGACGCACATGCTTTACAGTGGGATGGGACAGCTGCTACAGAAAGAATACTGTATATGGCACACAGGGATAGAGAGAGAGAGAGAGTAGCCTAATAAAAGCTTTTTTTTTATTGAACAAATTCAAATCTACAAACAACATGGCTCATAGATCATTGCATTAGAGTAAAAGGGCAAGGTTTATACAGAACAAGAACAAATAAAATATGTAAAATTATACATGAAAATAATAATAAATTAAATTAAGGGCTAGGGCTGTACCTGTAATTCATATTCTTCTATTATACTAAGAAGTTTCAATGCATTTTTTGTTTTTCATGACTTTAAGGGCTTATTTATGTAAGAAAGAAACACATTAAACCTATAGGTTTCACTTTCATATATTTGGATTTGTGCAAATACAATTTTCCAAGAATGAGAATGTTATTCACCAGAAAGTCATCTTTGTTATTGTCCACGACAAGTCCATAAACAATGACCTTTTGAGAGAAGTTTCCCAGATGATTTTAAGTGAAATTATTGTCACACTCTCGCGTGGTCTTTATTATTATTATCTACTTATTTATTTATTTTTATTGTGTGTGTGTTTTTTTTTTTAATTTTATGTCTGTTTTGTTTAATTTCTGTTTTCCTTTTATGTTTGTCACAGCTCTTTGTTTATGTTTTCGCAATGCTTCTTTTGTATGTAAATGTTTTTGATGTTTTCTGCTGTTACTATGTATACTGTAATTTTGAAATAAAAAAAAAAAATTATGATTTTAATTATATCTTTTATAAGTTTTATTTTGAATGATGACCGAAAAAAAAAGAAGAAGTTTCCCAGATGAGAGCCTAATCAAAGCTAATGATTGAAACCAATAAATGTGTATTTTGTGATGATACTGAAACTACTGATCATTTATTTGTTCATTGTATGTATTCTGGAGCTTTATGGCTTCTGATATACATGACTGGCTTTTCCCAAAGGTTTCTCATCTGGGAAACTTCTCTCAAAAGGACATTGTTTATGGACTTGTCATGGACAATAACAAAGATGACTTTCTGGTGAATAACATTCTCATTCTTGGAAAATTTTATTTGCACAAATCCAAGTATATGAAAGTGAAACCTATAGGTTTAATGTTTTTCATTCTGAGTTTCTTTCTTACATAAAAGCCCTTAGAGTCATGAAAAACAAAAATGCTTTGAAACTTCTTAGTATAATAGAAGAATATGATTTACAGGTATACAGCCCTATAACCCTTAATTTAATTTATTATTATTTACATGTATAATTTACATATTTTATTTGTTCTTGTTCTGTATGCACCTTGTCCTTTTGCTCTAATGCAATAATCTATGAGCCATGTTGTTTGTAAATTTGAATTTGTTTAATAAAATTAAAAAAAAGAATTAAAAAAAGCTAATGATTGTGCAGATTTTCCGACAAGAGGCTGTCGACTATTTTGCCTGATCACAAATATCAACTTTATAATGTTTAATTGTAGCAAAGTAAAACAAATATTAAACAACTGTTAATATTTGCATTTTATAAATCAATATATCGTTATTAATATATGCAAGCTCTAAACTGCTTTGTTTTTGTAGTTTATTTACTCAGGCATGATGAATAACAGCTGAAAACGGAGCTCCGCGTTTATAAAGAGCGTCTCCGTCTTTCGCACCGTCTCAGTTGTCGGTGAGGCCGGCGGGGCGGATCCCACACTACAGTGAAAGAGAGAGAAATAAAGCAACACAACAACAATAATAACAACAACAACTTGGCCGTTTCGTACATCCCGCTATCAAAGCTCCCTCTGTGGATACATACACACCATCAAAAGGTGGGTGAACGCGGAGTCGTGTTGTCCGGGTAACGAGGCTCTCGGGCCGGGCTGCGGGTTAGCACGCGTTGCTGTAGCTACCAGCAGCCAGGCTAGCAACGCGTTAGGATGCTAGCTCAGTCAATGGTCTGCTGCTGCGGACAGGGCCGTTTTAACCAACCTTAAGAGATAACACCGGCGAGCTGACCGCACTGGTAGGGGGATACTGAACCAGAGAGCTGGTAGCCGAAGATACAGCTTTGTAGCTGCAGTTATTATGGAGATATTTAGATATGGAGAAATGCAGGGTTAGCACTAAAGTTGGCCAGTTGCTGTGATGATTTGGGGTTTTGAGGCTCAGGGATGTAGTCCCTGTAGTTTGTTATGCTACAATTGATGTTTATACATGGTTTACACCTTGCTACCAGTTATATTACATACATAATGCACCACCTGTAGTACATAGCTGTTCTGCTTGTGCTATTACATCCCACCTCTACAGATTAGTCCATATATTTTACATGTTTTGTAATCTTTTGTAATCTCTGTAATATTTGTGACATCTGTCTATCTGCAATCTATTTGTCTAAGCCCTCTGTATCATGCATGTAGCTGCAGTTATAGTGGAAATATGTTGATATGGAGAAAAAACGACCTCTCCAGTTTACACACAGTTGGGACTAAAGTTGCTCTGATGATTTGGGGTTTTGAGGCTTAGAGATGTAGTCAGACTGGTGCACTTGTTTTTGTTATGCTACAATTGATGTTTATACATGGTTTACACCTTGCTAACAGTTATATTACATAGATAATGCACCACCTGTAGTACATAGCTGTTCTGCTTGTGCTATTACATCCCACCTCTGCAGATTATTCCATATATTTTACTTTTGTAATCTTTTGTAATCTCTGTAATATTTGTGACATCTGTCTATCTGCAATCTATTTATCTACTCCCTCTGTATCATGCATGTAGCTGCAGTTATAGTGGAAATATGTTGATATGGAGAAAAAACGACCTCCAGTTTACACACAGTTCAGACTAAAGTTGCTCTGATTATTTGGGGTTTTGAGGCTTAGAGATGTAGTCAGACTGGTGCACTTGTTTTTGTTATGCTACAATTGATGTTTATGCATGGTTTACACCTAGCTAACAGTGAGATTACATCCATAATGCACCACCTGTAGTACATTTTGCATTACATGCCACCTCTACAGATTATTCCATATGTTATTGCATGTTTTAGAAGATACAGTTTTGTAGATACAGTTATAGTGGAGATATTTTGATAAGGATGTTCAAAAACGACCTCCCCAGTTTACACACAGTTCAGACTAAAGTTGCTCTGATGAATTGGGGTTTTGAGGCTCATGGTTATAGTCAGACTGGTGCACTTATTTTTGTTATGTTACATTTGGTGTTTATACATCGTTTACACCTTGCTAACAGTTAGATTACATCAATAATGCACCACCTGTAGTACATAGCTGTTTTGCACCTCTACCTATTATTCCATATATTAGATGTTTTACTTTTGTCAATACACAGGTAATCTCTCTGTTATATTTGATCCCTGTGTGTGACATCTGTCTATCTGTGCAATCTATCTATATTTTGTTATAGAGTTTGGACTAAAATTGGCCAGTTGCTCTGATGATTTGGGGTTTTTGAGGCTCAGGGTTATAGTCAGACTGGTGCACTTATTTTGTTATGCTACAATTGATGTTTATACATGGTTTACACCTTGCTAACAGTTAGATTACATGGATCATGCAGCACCTGTAGTACATAGCTGTTTTGCTTGTGCTATTCCATCCCACCTCTAGAGATTATTCCATATATTACCTGTTTTACTTTTGTCAATACACAGGTAATCTCTCTGTTATATTTGATAATCCCTGTGACATCTGTTTATCTAGGCCCACTGTATCATGTTATCTGACGTTATCTCATGTAGAGCTGACTGATTAATCGATTAATCATTAGACACCATCATAACACCGGCGAGCTGACCGCACTGTTGGGGGGGATACTGAACCATGGAGCTGGTAGCCGAAGATACAGCTTTGTAGCTACAGTTATAGTAGAGATATTTAGATATCCAGTTTACACACAGTTCAGACTAAAGTTGCTCGGATGAATTGGGGTTTTTGAGGCTCAGGGATGTAGTCAGAGTGGTGCACTTATTTTGTTATGCTACAATTGATGTTTATATGTCGTTTACACCTTGCTATACATCCATAATGCACCACCTGTAGTACATGGCTGTTTTGCTTGTGCAAAACATCCCACCTCAACAGATTATTCCATATATTAACATGTTTTACTTTTGTAACGACCGCTCCAGTTTACACACAGTTGGGATTAAAGTTGCTCTGATGAATTGAGGTTCAGGGATATAGTCAGACTGGTGCACTTCATTTTGTTATGCTACAATTGATGTCTATACATGGTTTACACCTAGCTAACAGTTAGGTTACATCGATAATGCACCACCTGTAGTACATAGCTGTTTTGCATTATATCCCACCTCTACTGATTATTCCATATATGTTACATGTTTTACTTTTGTTTGTAATCTCTCTGTTATATTTGATCCCTGTGACATCTGTCTATCTGTGCAATCTATTTATCTAGGCCCACTGTATCATGTAATCTGATTGGAAATATGTTGATAAGGAGAAATGCAGGGTTAGCATTAGAGTTGGCCAGTTGCTCTGATGAATTGGGGTGTTGAGGCTCAGGGATGTAGTCAGAGTTGTGTATTTTGTTATAAAGCTACAATTGATGATTATACATCGTTTACACCTAGCTAACAGTTAGATTACATCGATTATGCCACACCTGTAGTACATAGCTGTTTTGCTTGTGCTATTACGTCCCACCTCTACAGATTATTCCATATATTACATGTTTTACTTCATGTAATCTCTCTGTTATATTTGATCCCTGTGACATCTGTCTATCTGGCAATCTATTTATCTAGGCCCACTGTATCATGTAATCTGACTTTATCTCATGTAGAGCTGACTGATTAATCGATTAGTCATTAGACAGAAAAATCAACCAGCGACAATTTTTTATAAACAATAACAATCATTTGAGTTATTGTTTAAGCAAAAGGCCAAAAAATTGCAGGTTCCAGCTTCTCAAAAAGGTTTCTAGTTTCTATTTTGAAATAAGTAAACTGATAAGCTTCAGGATTTGGACTATTTGTCAGTTATAAAACAAGCAATTTGAATACATAGATTTTTCTAGGAATGCACTGATCCAACCTTATCTCTCCTGATACCGGTCACGGTACCTCAACTAGTAACTGCTGATAGCAATAGCTAATCCAAATACCTTTTGCTTTCCTTTCCCCAAATTTAAAATCTGTATACTTTGCTGCATGGAATTTATTGGAATGTTTTTAAGTACACATAACTGAGTTGTGGGCCTGCCAATAATGACATTGACAAAGAAACTGTATCTGCACTGATACTGATGTGGATATGTGGAGTATTCGATCAGAGCATTTCTACGTTACCTGATGGTTTTCAGACCAAATGATTAATTTAACTGAGAAAATAATCGGCAGAATATTCGCTAATGTAAATAATCGTTAGCTGCAGCCCTAATCCCATGATGTTACACTCAATAGTCATTATGCAGCATTTATTGACTTAATGGTCTGTTCAACCATAGTTTTGACAACTCATTAGTCAACTCATGCTGATGATATTAATTTCCAATTAATCTTTTGTTTATTAATTTCTATAATTTCTATATTGATGGAGGCATCTCTTTTACTCCTCCAGAAGTTTAACTTTCACTCTTTAATTTCTAGATGCCCTCAGCGATGAATGCAAATAGGACAGTGCAGTCTGCCAGCCCAGATGTGGGATCCGCTCCAGGGTCAATGGGCAATTTTGCACTCGGTGGACAGTCTGAAGTTATGAAGCAAGTGCTGTGTGTCCTCGACAAGAAGGTCCGCAACATGGAGAAAAAAAAAGTGAGTACTGTGGAGATCCATTTGTTCCAGATCCTTCGTGATAACAACATAACTATAATGTCTCTCTTGTGTACAGTATGAGGCATGACCACTTAGAAGCAATCCATAGCTGAAGTACCCTAAAAAACTAAACCACTGACAAGAAGAATTTATCTATTTTTAATATGTGTTAACAATTTGAACTGCATTTTGGATGTTCTGTTACAGAGTAAACTGGATGACTATCAAGTCAAGAAGGATAAAGGGGAGAGTCTCAATCAGGACCAACTGGTGGGTGCACTGAAGCCTTCATCATTTTATACATGAGCACAAATAATCCTGTAATTCTTATGAAGATGTTACACCCCAGCAATGTGTAACATGTCTCTTTGTCCTTTGCTTTTTTTAGGAGGCCCTCACCAAATTCCAGGAAATCACGAATAACTTAGAATTTGGCCGAGAGTTGCAGAAGACGTTCATCACACTGGGACAAGATGTAAGAATGACTGTTTTTTGTGAAAATAATTCCCTCAGAGTGGTGTCCACCGTGACTTGTAGTAACTTGACTTTATGTGGCTATTGCATATCATTATTAGATCCAGAAGGTGGTGAAGAAGTCTGCACGGCGGGAGCAGCTGCAGCGGGAGGAGGCTGAGCAGAGGAGGCTGAAGACGACTCTGGAGCTGCAGTTCCTCCTGGACCGGCTGGGAGAGGACACCGTGCGGCAGGACCTGAAGCAGGGAGTCGGCGGCTCGCCGCTGCTGACAGACGTAGACCTCGCAGCTTTTGATGAGTTCTACAAGCTAGTGGGGCCAGACCGTGACCAAAACATCAGGTAGGTCTGAGGCATTGATATCTGGGAGAAGTCGAGATGCAAAAGACTTTTTTTTTCGTTTTTAACGAGGGGATCCGTGCAACTTATCTCTACACTTACAGGTTGGTTGACCAGTATGAAGAAGCATCTGTGCACCTCTGGGACCTGATGGAAGGGAAGGACAAGGCTGTGGTTGGAACAACATGTAAGTGAAATGTAACTTGGATCCTACGGAGCAGTAGAGCTCAATATTTTAGTTAATGATTGCTTTGGATAGTTATTTTCAGGGCACACTGCATTTTACAGCTGAATCGATTAATCATTCGACAGAAAATTAATTGGTAACTATTTTGATAATCAGTAACCGAACAACAACATAAAGAGTTAATGCAGCTTTGTTTGAATGCCACAAATTTCTGTAACTCATTAACACAGCTTGCAATTTTTAGATTGTACAGGGCTCAGTTTTAAAGCTAGAGTGATGATACTGGCATCATATGAACCTAGAAAACATAAGGTATCAGTTAGTACCAACCATTTTGGCGAGGAAAAACTGGCATGGCCATTTTCAAAAGGGTCCCTTGACCTCTGACCTCAAGATATGTGAATGAAAATAGTTCTATGGGTACCCACGAATCTCCCCTTTACAAACATGCCCACTTTATGATAATCACATGCAGTTTGGGGCAAGTCATAGTCAAGTCAGCACACTGACACACTGACAGCTGTTGTTGCCTGTTGGGCTTGAGTTTGCCATGTTATGATTTGAGCATATTTATTATGCTAAATGCAGTACCTGTGAGGGTTTCTGGACAATATTTGGTGTCATTGTTTTGTGTTGTTAATTGATTTCCAATAACAAATATATACATACATTTGCTTAAAGCAAGCATATTTGTCCACTCCCATGTTGATAATAGTATTAAATACTTGACAAATCTCCCTTTAAGGTACATTTTGAACAGATATAAAATGTGAGATTAGTGGCGATTAACTATGGACAATAATGCGATTAATTGCAATTAAATATTTTAATCGATTGTCAGCCCTAATTATCGGTTAATTATTTAAGCAATTGTTAAAGAAAGAGATTACAAAAATCCACTGGTTCCTACTTTGCTAGTTCTTTGAGTCTTCTTTGATGGTAAACTGAATATCTTTGGATCTTGGGCTTTTGGACAGACAAAACAAGCAATTTGAAGACTTAAGACTTTTGCTATTTACTGACATTTTATAGACCAAGGATTATCAATTCATGAAGAAAATAACTCTCACATTAATCTGTGCTGAAAATAATTTTTAGTGGCTGTAATTAAAAGCATAATTAAGTTGACATTAGAGGGGATTCATTGTTTAAGTCAGACTGGCTTTATTTAGACGCCCAGCTGGTGGTGAAAATTGTTGGCAGGACATTTTTTTCAGATGGTTGACGACGCAGCAGTCATCAGCGAGCTTTTTATTGTGTTGAAGCTGGCCATAAGTCATTTGTCACATACTATCGAGTAATAGTACCTAGTACCCAAGGCATAAAGTTGATCTAAACTGCACTGCAGGCCACTAACCAGTCTTAATATATTAATGTAGCATGTGCATTGTGTTTTGTTAATGCAGCATGTGTGTGAGGGCTGTGATGTGAATAATCAGGGCTCGGGGATATTGGCGTACTGCATTCTCAGCGATCTGGCTTCAGGACTCGCACTGCTGCATTCTGCTTGGGGGCTGAGCGCTGTGGGCTTATCCTGACTCAGCAGCGGGGCAGGGTGCCAGTGGCCCTGTCGCCTGTGGTTCCACTGGTCAGATCTCTGGAGCCACATTAGGATACTGGTGACCCAGTTCACTGTAGTGACACTGGCCGACACTTTCACCTCAGTAGGGAGGTCTCACTCAGTGACTCAGGGTGATATTTATTCAGGCAGCAGTAGACTTCTTGGCCTGAAGCACGAGGCAGTAAATGAAGTAACACTGACCTGCTAAGCCTGAAGAGCCAAAAGTGGAAATGCCTGAGCTTGCTTAAAGGCTCTTCTAGAGTTTTCTAGTGAATTACAAGTCATGATTGATATAGTGGCGTATTTATTATGTAGTCAGTCACCAATTTAGGATATTTTAGCCCCTATCAGGCCTTGTTTTTTTTTTACATCTTGAATTAATGTTGAAGTTGCCATAGTTTTCAGCTCGTTCTGTGACTGTTATGGAGATTTGACAAAACACATATTTCAATCAGCTTGTTACTCTCGGCGATGTGGTACTACTTAATACACTATTTTCATGTTTGGTTCTTTCACATAAAATATGTTTGTGTGTTGTTTTGTCTGAACAGTTGGGGAAAATGTGATGACACAAATGGTGCCTTCAAAATAAAACTTGTGAGCTTGTGTTTACAACATGGGAAGTCATGTGCAGGATATGCTTGGCGTTCAAATGGTTAAGTGGTGAGAACACCGCTGCTAAGCAACGGCAATATTAATGTTACTGTCGGCATCTAGAAGCCACAGAGGCTAACAATTTAGCAAGCTAGCAAGTGGGTAACATAATGCAGTAAATGCAAAGGCTTAATGACAGATGAAAGGATTAGGCAGTTAAGAATATCAACATTTTCCTCAGACATATTATAAAATTACGAAGAATTACAATACACGACTAAAATTACAATATATTCACTTATCATGTACCGAAAAAATTAACTTCAATGGCATCCGCCATTTGTGACAACGTCAACAAACACGTCACAATTCGTTAACTCGGAGCTTTCAGAAACTTTCCAATTACGAGGTCGTGAATAAGACATGAGGGGGGGGGCGTTCATATGGACTCATCCTGTAAACACGGTAAA